>NC_134703.1:42529004-42829004 GCF_043290135.1 Rhipicephalus microplus
CAACATTGCTGTTTTAAAGGGCCGTTTGTTACACCAATAAGCGCATAAGTGAATTAAGCGGCACTAAAGGCAACTATTAGGTCAACGTTGATTGTTGAAATAGCGGTCCAGAAACCTCGTAGAGTCACTTTTGGCCAAGGAAGGGTTTGTTTTGATAGAAAATCACATCTTAGTGGCCCGCATCGAGTTAGTGCACTTCGAATTACTCGCCTCAAGAATAGGACAGACTCCCGTCACTCTGGCGGGCACAACATTCATTTCAATTCAATTTTTTATTTCTCTTCACACTTGAAATAGAGCGGACTGGCCTGGAAGCTATTACAGCTTGACAGAGGTCCTGCCCCCTTTACGAATGACGGCAACACATTACAGAGAAAGAATAAACGCACCACATTAAAACATAGTACTACGTGATAACAACACAGTTGCAATTAAAAAACAGAAAGTTTGTATGCATCAATATATATTTATATATGTACACACAAGAAAATATGTGCCTATGAATAGAAACACGGATTTTGCGGATTCGCATTTGCATACCCGATACACAAGTATATGCTGGTCTATATACGCACCTGTATACGCTTTTTGGTAACATGTTCGACACAACTAAACTACGAGGGTAAGGAAAGGAAGAAAAAGAAATATATTATGTACAACGTTAGAAATCTCTGTGGCATGACTGTCAAAATAGACTTATTTCTCGATTGCAGTTGCACAGAATATCGAAATCGGCCTTTGTAAGCTTGTTAAGCATCACTAGCACAGTATGTTTTAAAGATTGTTCGTCATATTTGCTTCGAGGTATAGGGACATGCCATTTTTCCTTATGCCTAGTATGACGAATACTGTGGTGTACACTCTAATCAGCCAGTGAAAGCGTAATAGAATTATTGGACTTTACGTATGACTTGTAGGTTAAACTTGAGCGATTATTGTATAAAAAGAACACAGGTAGAATATTAAACTTCGCGAGCAGATGTTTCATAAACTATAAGCGTGGAACGTTGGCAATGGAGTGCCAAGCTTTTCTTTTATTAAGTGCAATTTTGTTAGGCTTTTCTTCGTGGTCGTGACCTAGATTCAGTTGCAGTATTGTATAATTGAAAACACTAAAGCACTGTAAAGGAAATTTTAATGTTAACTGGAAGAAAACATTTTAAGCGAGCTATGGTTCCTGCAGCAGAAGAAAGCTTTTAACTTTATTGATTGTTCTGTGAGGTTTAACATCTCAAAAGCACGATATGATTATGAGAGACGCCGTAATGAAGGGCTCCGGAAATTTCGACCACCTGGGGTTCTTTAACGTGCAACCAAATCTGAGCACACGGGTCTACAACATTACCGCCTCCATTGGAAATGCAGCCGCCGCAGCCAGGATTCGATCCCGCTACCTGCGGGTCAGCAACCGAGTACATTAGCCACTAGGAAGCTACTAGGGGCAAAAAAGCTTGTTACTATTACACAAAACGTTACACATTACACCTAGTGTGGAGACTGTGTTGACAACTTCTAATTCATCTGCACCTATCTTCATTTTTTATTTGGCTTTGCAATTGTTTGCCTTTTTGCATATAAACCATGACTTCTGTCTTGCTGGAATTCATACGTAAACAGTTCGCTTCAGCCCAATCTTTAAATTCTCTGAGCGTTATGTTCCCTTGATGATCAAGTTCAGTCTCAGATGTAGCGCAAATAAATATCGCTGTGACATCCACATAGGAGATAAATTTAGCTTTTTTGAATTGTTTGGCATTTCATTTACATAAATTATAAACAGGAGTGGCCCAAGAATACTCGCTTGCGGAACTCCGACTCCTACAGCCTGAAAACTAGATTTTTCTTTTCCTAGCTGTACATATCGTGCTCTGTGCGATAAGTAAGATTCGAAGAGCTCTAAGGCTATACCACGGATACCTTAAGCGCGCCACTAAGATTTTATAATTCACAAGATCAAATCCTTTCGAGAAATTTATGTAGATTTGCATAATTACTGTGTATAATTAAAAGCTTATAATATTGTTTTTTTTAGCTAAAAGAGCAGTCTTGGTGGAACGGTGCTTCCTGAAGCCACGTTGATGGTCAGCTAAGAATTTAGTTTTGCCTAGATATGAAAATATTTTAGCATGAATAATCTTCTCAATGTCTTTTGAGAACATCGGTAGAATTTATATTGGGCAATAATTACCTGAAACATTTTTATCGTCTTTTTTATATACCATCTGTAGTCGGGCTATTTGCATGTTTTTCGGAAATTGACCAGACGATAGAATCAGGTTATAATGTGAGCAGGACAATTAAGGTCGAGTACACGCTTTATAGCTTCTATTTGGAAACCATCAGTGCCCTCCGTCCCTCCATCACGAATCTAGGCAGACGTGGTGCATTCTGGGTAACTTTGTCCGCGCGAAATGCAGCATGTCGCATTTCACGTCGGTTGCCGCCGGGCCGCGCCGACTGCGCGCCCACTGGCGCTGGTCGTGTCTGGCGTCAGACTATAGAGTGTTCGCGTTTTGCTAGCGTAGGGTCGCTGCGCCCAATGTGCGCGCGTCACGTTACGTCGCAGTATATTGGGGCCCCGCTGCGGTGGTCTAGTGGCTAAGGTACTCGGCTGCTGACCCGCAGGTCGTGGGATCCAATCCCGTCTGCGGCGGCTGCATTTTCGATAGAGGCGGAAACGTTGTAGGCAAGTGTGCTCAGATTTGTGCGCACGTTAAAAAACCCCAGGTGGTCGAAATTTACGGAACCCTTCACTACGGCGTCTCTCATAATCATATGGTGGTTTTAAGACTTTAAACCCCACATATCAATCATTATCAGTATAGTGGGCCCTTCATGATGCTCTCCCCGCTGTTTTGCTAGCTTCGTATATACCAAGTTTGGTATTACGGGACGGGAATGGACGACGAAAGTATGTTACTGGTGCAAACATGATAATAATGAGATGCGTGCCGAAGAGCAGCGCTGTTGTCGAGCGGAACGGTCAATCTACAAGATTTATCGCGCAGACTAGGCGCACACGCACGCAGAAGAAAAGTGATATCACCACGTTGCTACGGCGCCTTGCATTGAATTTTACTACGCTCATGACGTACCCAGTCACAGCCACGTTTCCAGCATGATGCGAGATGCGAGCGCCCCCGGTCACCACCTGTTCTTATATTTATCAGCAATATTTGGTAGAAGCAAAACGAGCAGCACGAGAGTGCTGCGTGTGCACCCTCGTTTCCTTCGAGAGTGGGCATTTCCATGCTGCAGGTTGAACAAAAGAAGCAGTCCGGAAGAGGGTATACGTCCAGGAACACGCTATGGGAGGCGCGTGTTGACAAAAAAATAATCCAGGCCTGCTCACTACACTGGGAATGGCCTCTGACGTCACTCAGTTTTGACACTCGCCTCCTGCCGAGTAGACGTGTGCGTGCATGCGCCCGCCGTTGGAGATAGCAGGATTGCTAAGCCTTACGAAGTCTGTTCGCGGAGTGCTGGTGTTTTTTTTTGGTGACTGCATGGATATGAACGTGTTTTTCTGCGTGTGTGAAGTGCGGCGGGGTGATGTGCAGTGCTTCGATCACTGAATGTTTGCGTAGCGTACACCTGCAAGCTCTCGTAATGTAGCAGTGCTGCGGACCCAGCTGCCACCGATATTGACAATGTGCCGAAGGTTCCAGTGTTTTCATTAACGTTCTCTCCGTGATTCTAAGGCATGTGTGCGTCTGCACTACTTGATTATGAGTTGTTTCAAAAGCGCCACTTTAAGCACGTCCAGTTCTCTCTGTGAAATGGTGTCGTGTACGCTTCTGAATTGTTAGCGGAAGCCTTGATCTTGAACACTTTCACCCCCGCATTACCAAACGCTCCTCGACTCGACTTTCACCCTTCACTTGACAGAATTGAGCACTGCGCCACCGCTCGGATAAAAATGGCGCTGTGCTACCTAAGAATCGCAGCAGATTATCACTGATATGAAGTGACTTGTCGTGGTTAGAGACGGCGCTCCCATCAGCTTTCTCAAGTGAAGGTGGAACGTTAAGTGAAGGGACATTTAAGAATACGGGGGTCAGCCGAGTGGCGCTGGCGCTCACCCCCACGATAACGTATCGTCCCGAGATAATAGGGAGCTTTAGAATACCGTTTGCAAGCACTGCGGGCGTCATATAAGTTTTAGAATAGCGTTTGCCCTGCTGCGAACCGCAACGCACGATCGCAGCGACACCTTAGCCTCGAAACCAGCGCTTGCGGGCCACATGCAGGCCGCCATCGCCGCACGCAATTTCGGATTTTCTGCGTGCGGTCCGCGAATGCCGACTCGCGTTACGACGAATGCGCAGTGGAAGCGACCGCACCGCAAGGGCTCGCGGTTTGTATTCTAAAACTCCCCAGTGTTAGGAACTGCATAGATTTTGCGTTTTTCACGAGCGCGTTTGACGAAACGTGGTCTGCTTGGCTGAAAATGACGATGAAGTGAAGTAGACGCAGGTTCACGCTCCGCTCAATCAGCCGCGTTTTAGGTTCCACTGCTCGTACCGCAAACATATCAAAATAAAGCAATATTTGCCACGTGGTGACGTATTCTCAGAACAGGCGTTATAGCTTCAATGTCAGTAAACATTTGGCTATTTGCGCATAGCACCTCGGTCTCATTGTAACACCTCCGGTTCTTTTATTTAGATGAGGGAAGGAGGTCTAGTGCGTTATGTCGTGCGTCTGTTACGTACTACGCAGAATTTCTTACCGCTGCTGTGATCATTTCTTGGTAGTATTATAATTATGCATCAGTCTCTTCAGTGCATTCACCTAATCTATTGTCTTTAAAATATCTGCTTGTTCTCTCTATGAATATGCGTGCCTGTGCATACCTCTGTGATTTTTCTATTTTGTAGCTTCTCAAGAAGGTGTATGTGTAGTAAAAAGCCTGTGATAAAGCGCTTTGTTAAATGTTTTTTCATGTATGTGAGCTTCATTTCAAGCCGGAACACTTGGAGATGACTACCAAGCAGACCGCTCCACGAAAATGCACAACAGAACAAACGCCCTCACTCAGCATAGAAAACTGCAGAAGCTTAGCAAATAATAGGAACACTTTGTGTGCATCTCAAGGACTGTGTGTGTGTGTGTGTGTGTGTAAATAAAATTTCATCAATAAGATTCACCTTAATTACTTCGCCTCTTTGTTGGGTCACCAAATATTACTACTATAAGTTAGTCGCGTATTCAATAGCGCGAAATATTTTTCTACGTTCAGATAAAATAAGAAATGCTGAGAAATAAATCGCCAAAGAATTTAACAATACGATCGTTAAACAAGTGCCAGTCCGGGCACAAAGGGTTGAATTAAGCTGTTGTACACGTGTAAAACTTGCTGCGAACGTTATATCTGCTCATCGAAGGCAATGGTGGCAGTGGCTTCACAGTCTCCCGTGTGCCCTCGCTCAGTCAAGGTGCGTGGCGTCGCAGCTGCATTGAGCAGTCTTGATATTTAGGTGGCATTGGTTGAGTTCGCAAAAAGATAGCGCGACAATCACGTTAAAGTCGCTGCACGGTTAAAGGCCAAACCTCACAAGCGCGAAAATGCACGCGACAGCGACAAGCGACGTGACGTAGATCGGCTTCGCGCGATCAGTCGCTAGCACAGGCCAACCTCATTCACGCGACGGCTTCGGCGAGCGAATGCCACTGTTGCTGGCATGAGGTCATCTACTCGCACCAAGAAAACCACGTAGCGAGCGGTATGCAATTTAAAAATAAGATATATTGTTGTGTAATGAAACGGAAAGTGTTTATTATTGCCTTGCAGCACTTTTTTATATGCACATGCGTAATAAACATTGCGTTATTTCTTGTTGCGCATACGTGACTCGGGCAGGGTCACGTGCACCTATGTTGTCTTTGTCTTTTCCGGTATTTCGCTATTGGCTGCTTGAGCCCAGCACTTCCGGGCGATGAGCGACTGTTTCCAAATCTGGAGAACCGAGTGATCGCGCGAAAACGAGCACGCGACACGTTGCGCGAACGCCCTGTTTCGTCGCTCATAGCGTCGCTCGTCGCTGTCACGTGCATTTTCGCGCTTATGAGGTTTGGCCCTAAAATGTAACTGAGTGGCGGTGGCGCTGACGGGTTCGCACGCGGTGCTTCTTCGAAAGCAGCCGCAGATGTCCTACATGAGTTTTCAACGCCACGCGCGCTTCTGTGGCAATTTTCATCAACGGTGCTATCATTCGCTCCCCACTGTCTTCATGCTATGGCGGCCGCAGCACGAGCTTGGAGTGAACTCATCTGCCCGAGAAGCTGGCACTATTCTGCATAGCACCCCGGATGTCTTTCTGGTTAACCTCCCTACTTTCTCCCTTTGTCTGCTTCCTTCGTCAACTTTGCTCACAGCAACAAGTATATTTTAAAATAACATGCAACAAAGCTCTACTGTTCCCACACTAATCAATTTGTCTTTGTTAGGTACACACAGAAAAATTTTGTCATCCTGTTCAATTAGCGCATGAAGGTGTGGAGAACATGGATAATGTTTTTTTTACTTACAGCAACAGCATCGCTAGGGTTAAACAAGGAACGACGTGAAACGCTTAATTTTTCTTGTGATGTGCACGATTCTCTATATATACAAATGACCTAGCAATTGCAGAGCAGTTTGCACACGTTTCGCCCGAAAATAGGCGTTTACTGAGGAGCCTTTTGAATTTGTTGTAGCTTTTACGGATCACATCCTTATCGCGTGCAGCCTTCTACCATAAATGCACCCAGAACCTCGTAAAACCGAAGTGGGGTGCGTAATTTAGTGTGTCGTGACACGGAGTGAGTCGACTGTGGAGCGAGTTCGCCGAGCTATGCATTTTTTGTGCCAGTTTCAGGGTTAAACACTTGCGTAAGCCACGTGTCAGTAATATTAGGATTACGTATGAACACTATTCTTTACAGCACCTCAAAAACCAAAGTTTACAAGTAATTAGGAAAATACTAAGAGAAAGAAAGAATACAAGTTACTACAAATCATTCCGTTTTATTTGTCCCGGTTTCCTTTCTATGAATTCCCTCAGTTGTAGCTCGTAACTTAAGTGTTAATTTGACCAAGTACATCATTTTTATGTTGTGTTACCATCAAACACAGGACTATTCGGCCAACACTTCATTTTTCCTTACTTGTTTAGCAATTCGACCAACGGCAAAAAAGGCGGCAAGAAATTGCGCGCCGATTATTAAAGATAGTGCACTTTCGCATCCACGAAGAAGCTTCCACTTTCGAAGGTTATTAATAGCATGACGAAAAAGATTAGTTATGTGCATAGAATGTGCATAGCTTTAGAGTCAATACGACAACCATGTGAGGTCTCGAATGCTTTTAGGCTCAAGCATGGAAGATGGATAGTCGTCTCTTCTGAGGCGGTATTCTAACTGCGAGCTGGCGCGTTAGAGCTTCGCCAGCGACTATATTTACTTTCCGCTATATAGGCATTCCGATAAAAAATTGTTTTATCTAGTCAGGCATAAAGTTAAGTAACGTAGGCTGAAAATTCTCGGTGAGCTGCCGCGAAATTCTCCAAACAATAATCTCGCAACTTGTGTTGCTACTATACCGGTGGAGAAAAATAGGCGCCTTGCCACTTTCTGCTTATTACGATATGCCGTTCATATACTTCAAATATCCTAACCCCCACCACGGCCTGCTACCTTCCCCTTTATCGTCAGCCTATTGAACACCCCTCTAAAAGGGTTTCAGACTAATGCTGACTTCTGCTTTTTAATGCGAAGCATTTCTTAGCGAACTTCACGGACTTTGAGCGTATATCTATCTATCTATCTATCTATCTATCTATCTATCTATCTATCTATCTATCTATCTATCTATCTATCTATCTATCTATCTATCTATCTATCTATCTATCTATCTATCTATCTATCTATCTATCTATCTATCTATCTATCTATCTATCTATCTATCTATCTATCTATCTATCTATCTATCTATCTATCTCTGTCTGTCTGTCTGTCTGTCTGTCCGCATACGACTTTTAGCTCTCCTTGCCGTTTCGATAATGGTATAGATACAAAACTTGCTATGGCATAACATGACTGTATGAAGAACATATCTGACTAGTCATAACATGAAAGTTTTTACATGTATGTCATGAATGTCACGATTTCCATTTAATGCTCCTGCAGCTGTTGCGGTGGTTTCGTTCACATGGCATGTTGCAATACTGCTAAGGTATGGCAGGATTGCATGGCGAACACAAGCGACAGACCCTAACATGAAAATCATGACATGCGTGTCATGTAACAACATGACTACATGCCACGCTCATGATGCGCTGGTTGCCGTTTTGCGAGCGTCACATACACCAAATTTGGTATTACAGTACGTGAATGGATGACGAAGGTATGTGACTGGTGGAAACACGATAATCATGAGATGCGTGTCACGTAACATGAGTAGATGCCACGCTCATGATGCGCTGGTGGCCGTTTCGCTAGCTTTACTTATACCAAATTTGGTATTACGGGACGCGAATTGATGACAAAGGTGTAATATTGGTGCAAACATGATAAACATGAGGTGCGCGTCACGTAACAACATGACTACATGCTACGCTGATGATGCACTCGCGGCCGTTTCGCTAGCTTCACATGTGCCAAACTCGGTATTACGTGACGAAAACGGATGACATAGGTAAATGACACATCCAACCATGATAACAACATGCGTGTCATGCAACAACATGACTACATGTCACACTGATGACGCGCTCGCGGCTGTATCGCTAGCTTCACATATGCCGATTTTAGTATTACGTGACACCAATGGATGACGAAGGTATTTGGCTGGTGCAAAAATGATAATCTTGGGGTGCCTGTCATGTGAGAACATGACTACATGTCACAGTCAAGGCGTCAATACATTTCTCCGTGACGTGGGGCGCGTTCTCGCCAGCGTTCACATCGTCGCGTCACGCCGTCGATGCCACGCCAGGCGCCGGTCCTGCCATATACTCGCAGGTGGGCGCCGCGCTGCGTTGCTTTGACGCATGCGCATTTCAGCGCGTCCGGCGTCTCTCCGCCACGAAAATAGGGAGACGCAGTGTTGTCTGGGTAACGCATCGGCGTCAAATGCAGCATGTCGCATTTCGCGCCGGTTGCCGTCGGGTTGCGCTGATGAACACTGGTCGCGCCTGGCGTCAGACTATATATAGATAGAGTGCTCATGTTTTGATAACGTAGCGTCGCTGTGTCCAGTGTGCGGGCGCGTCAACGCTATATTAGAGTATATTTGGCTCTTCATGAAGCGCTCGCGGCCGTTTCGCTAGCTCCACATATACCACATTCGGTGTTACGTGACGTCAATGGATGATGAAATAGATAACTGGTGCAAATATGATAATCCTGACACGCGTATCATGTAAGAACATGACAACATACCACACTCATAGCGTGCTCGCGGCTGTTTCGCTAGCTCCACATATACTAAATTTGGTATCACGTGACGCGAATCGATGACGAAGGTAAATGACACATCCAAACAGGATAATCATGACACGGAAGTCATGTACGGCATCAATTACCTCCACCTCATTAAGTTGTGCTGATTTTAAAGTGACATATTAACATTTCTCATTCGTGCTTCGCATATCATCTGTTCGCGCTGTACGTGGGATCTGCCCATTTTTATTTCCTGAAACAACAATATATGATGTTTCCAGTTAAAGAGGCCTTTAGGATGTTATACATACGTAATAAAAGTACATCAACAGAAAAAAAAACAATGTGGGTGAGTAATTGTTGTGAAAGTGAGTTGCGAAAAGAATAGTCACAAGACCAAAAAAAGGAGTACCTTATGTTCGAAACAAACTGCGTGGAATGGCGCACATCCATACGTCCAGTCACGCGGTTATGTGTGATATTGTGTTGTGTTCTACCACATTGTCATGCCAGTGCTTTTATGTGTGAGGTAGAAAGTGAAAGAAATAAGGAGAGAGCGGAGAACAAAGTGGTGATGACGAGCTTTAATACAGCTGAACGGCGCAGTCTTTCATATTTCCTTCTTCTTTCTTTCTTCGTTTTTTGTTTTTTGTTCTTTTCTTTTAACTTTCTTTATTTATTTTCTTTTCTTTTGCTTCAGTTTTTTGAAAAATTACAAGGCTGGGTCTCTTAGCGTGTTCAACAGCCATGTGTATGCTGTGCGAACGCAAATGACTGCTCTAAAAAGGAATACCATCTCATCTTTGTTCGATGCTGTCGCTTTCCGCTTCGCGCGTCTCTTACTGCCTCACCTTTTCTTGCTTTGTTGTTCTTTTTTTTCTCGAATTTGTCTCAGCTTCTGGTCAACTCCTGAGACGAATTTCGTCCGCCTTTTCGCAGCTCTGCATATTATCACAGTGAGGTGTTAGCAACGAATTTCAGTTATATATATTCATGCATTAAATGACAAACACTAAAAAAAGTTCTATATCGCCGCAAGAATCTTAAAGACGAATAGCAGTGGCTTCTCCTGGCAATATATCTATAGGCTTTCTCGTATGCTGGTTTTTATGCTCTATGATTTGGTACATGTTATGCGTTTTTTAATAAGCAGTATATTTCAGAATATTTTCTCCAAATACAGTGGGTATCAATAAAGTCAATCGAATCTACGTTCCGACAAATATAGCAAGTTTATGCTCACTTGAACAACACTCGATCAAGCAGAGCTTGGAAAAGCACCTATGCATTTAAAGAAAGGAAAAAAAGTCAACAGCAGCTATTGAGAAGAAGCTTATTTGTGATTATGATGACTCTACACTCCCTAGAGTTTTACTATTCTGCACATTCATTATCAAAACTAAAGCAAGGACGTCAAAACAAAGCAGGGATTACAGTGCTACTTCTAAAGTGAAATCTTCAGTAAGCAAACGTAGCCATACTTTCATAAAAATCAAAAGCAGTAGCAGGTGCACTGAAAGTGAGACCTCGTCACACAGTGACTTCTTCATTCACGTATATACCATTACCAAAGAGACACAAAGAAATGCATTGGTATATTTTTCTACCGCGAATCACTGCCAATAAGCTCAATTGTTCATATCTTTATCACCATACTCTACAACGTCCGTTCACTCAACGCTTCACCTTTACTTGAGAAATCCGATGAAAGCGCCGTCTCTGGACAATGCAAGTCACTGAATATCAGCGATAATCTGCTGGATTCTTAAGTACATAGCGCAGCGTCATTTTCAGCCGAGCAGTGGCGCAGTGATCAACTCTTTCAAGTGAAGGGTAAAAGTGGAGTCGAGGAGCGTTTGTGAATACGGCGGTTAGTTTCACTGGGGGGCAAACAAACAAGCACGCGCATGCTTACCACTCCGGTAAAGTTTTATCAACGCTCACAAACTCTAAAATACTAAGTTGTTTAACGCAACTAAGCAGCAAATTTCTACTCTGAGTTTGGTTTTTATAGTGTGGCAGCAGTTTCGCTAAACTTCACTGTTTCGTTAGCTCCAGGTTTTTTTAATTGAGCGGCTCTATGCTTTGAGGATAGCAATAGAGCGCGTTGGCGAGCAAGTCGATTAGGCACCACTTTTAATGCAGCTGTCACGTTTCAGTTCACCAAGTAAGCAGAGGATAAGTTGCACTCCCATTCTCTATCATGAATACAGCTGTACCGAGCACGCTGATGAAGGCGCAGGACAAGGCCTCGGCAGTTTCGTGAAAAGTGGCCATGAGAACTAAAGTGAGCTGCCATTTTAATTGGACTACGCACTCAGAATTGGTTTATCTCGTTTCCCACGGGCATACGTGTTACTGGAGCTAAGAACAGGACCATCTGTCATAAAAAACCAGCGCTGACGCTCAAGAGAATATAAACTCTGAATGAAGATATGTGTTGCAGTGCTGAACAATCACTTTTTGCGGACCAATGTTTTGACGAATAGAGGCCTCGCATGTGACTGATGATGAGTGACGACGATTATGTTGGGGGGGTGGTACGGTGAGTTAGGGATGCAATACAATACGGCGTGCAAAGTAGCACGCCCGCGCTAAGTTGAAAACAAACATAAACGGGCATTGTTCAAAACAAATAGCGAAAAAGAAACTATGGGCAGGGCAATCGCCTCCGAAACTCGCAAAGCTGAATCCGTCGGCCACCTACAACAGTTTAATCCTCATACAAGAAAAAAAAAATGGGATAAATACTCGTTCTTTTTTTTTCGCCCTAACAATTTTGAGATACTTCGGCTCACGTTAACTCTTGTGTAATAATTGTAAAATAAGCCCTGCAATAATGTATATTTTGCGTAATTTACGCCACTAAGCCGATAAAGACATATACAGTATATCAAGACTTTTCCTCAGTGGACCAGTCCTGCTATTGTTAATAGTACAATGGAATAACCATAATTTTTTTACAATTGTGGCGACCGAGCACTCCTGATGTTGCATCCCGAAAACCACTGCCTTATAGTAACCGTTACGCCTAAAAAGTGAACGGCAATGTAGGCAGGTCGTTGCAATTTGCCTGTCATTGCTTTATTTTACGTGTTGCGTTCATTACGAAGCTTGTTTCCATTAGCACTCAACCACAAGAACAGGAGGGGGGGGGGGGGTAGTTGTGCTTTTCTCTTTCTAATGGAGAACCGTGTTAACGACTATGGCCCCATTGCGTAACAGGGCATAAGTGATTCCTGACCAATTTCTATCATCGTGATTATGAGTACACCAATAGTATTAGTAAGTTCTAGATAGTGCTGACAAGGCAAGGGGCAAGTGAATGCCAACGTTGGCTAACTGCAACCGATGGTTATTGATGACTGTACATTAATCGATGTTAACTAATGTCTCTCAGCACTTCCGACAACAACAATGTATTAATTCAATTTCAATTTAGTGACTAAACTGTCTACAATATTTTTTTGTTTCGTTTAAACGCACACTATTTAAAGACATTCGTGAAGCTTGAACAGAGAGTGACCAAACATTCTGATGCAAGGCTATCAACAGCATCTACACACGCATTCAATTCTTTATCTTACCCATTCCGTGTTTCCGAAATCGAGGGCCACTTCATACTTCAATAAATGTTGTTCTGCGGTCGGGTATCTACTCGGTTAGTTCGAGTCAAGGTTTCCATGACGAGGGCTGAGATCACACGAAGTGGCACGTGAGAGAGATAGTCCCAGCAGACGCTTCCATGCAATGGGAGCTAGCATAAATAAAGAAGCAAGCAAGTTAGCCTACAGGCACCAAAATGAAAACGGGAAGGCCCGAGCAACGCTAGCTGCTGTAGACCTGAAAGGCAATCTCTGAAGCGCCAGTGTTTTGTTTTATTGGGGACCTACCGAAGGTGCTCTGCAACTGATAATGGTACGCTCGAAGCGAGTCTTGTTTAAAATCACTGCGCAGGGTGAGTGCTGAAACAACTTGTGTTCCACTTTCCCTTTTTTTACTTTTCGGCATCATTGTTTCTACCCCAAGCGAGCAAAGCCAATTTGCAGAATGCACGGAGCTGTTACCGAGATACAGCCAGAAGATTTTTTTTCGGGTCTGGCTGGATGCGATGGGAGTTGTTGAATGGACGGCACATGTCCTTCGGTTGCGAAAGAAGAAAAATGAAATAGGTTTTGGCCACTTCCTAAAACACTTTAGAGACTTTTTTCTATCAAGATTTCTGAGAGTACGTGGTTCTCTACCAGCCGAGAATTCACCGAAGACGTCAGGCACTATTTCGAGCAATCCAGATGGTAAATTTAGAAATGTTCTCTATAAATAAAGGTTACCAGTAATGACTTCATGGGAGTTGTATTGGTGCGTCATGCGCCAACCTATATAGGGTTTGGCCCTTTTGCCCCAATAGCCATTACATATGCAATGCCCAATTGTCCTGCTGAGACAATTTTTTGTTCATCTAAAGGTATTGTTCAGTGAACAATGCTAGCAACAATAATCAGTAAAGTAAGGGGGTGAAATTCGGTAGACTAGCATTGCGACTATAGATTTTATTTCTTTTTTTCAAACGTTGAATAGTATGTACGCTACCATTCAATTTTATAGCCTTAAACACCATATTCATAGTGAACATGACGCCCCCTGCAATTGTCAATTTAGACGGCACGTTCCCAGACTCTCTTGCACTACGCTGGTTTCTCACTAAATATACAGAAGACAAGTTAGACAGCATGATGGACGATGCCGTCTTGAGCCAAAGTGTTCACGACGCGTCATTCGAGCGGCGTCTGCCTTGTTGACTCTGTGAGCACCATCCCTTCGTCCCCCCTCACTCGTCCCCTTGACAAGAGTGGCTTCACATCATAGTCGTTATGTGAACAGTGTCGATTCTCGTGTGGCTCCCGTTGTTTTTTCGGGTGTGCCATTTATTATCGCAGGCTGCAAGGACTATACAGGCTACCTCAATCTTAACATGCGAGTTAATTGCAAGCATTGATTTTTGAAATTGTCTGCAACAGTGTCTGATTCTTTTTATGACTATCTAGCTTTGATAAAATGACCTGGATAACTTAGCTTGCCATGGCTGAGTCATTATTAGTTATTAGTTTGCAAGCTCCACGAAAGGAACGCTGCTTACCCAATCACGCAAAGGTGGTGGTGCCATTGTTGCAAAATTATGCCAATAACACGTTTTTATAGCGCTGGTATAAGTAAATAAATAAATAAAATATTTAATAAATGAAAAATAAGTAAATATTAAATAAATACGCAAATAAATAAATAAATGAACACATGTATACGGCGCCATTGAAAAATACATTACTGAGAGTATCCCCACTATTTTGCTTGATTTACTACCAACTGTACTTACTCCTGTCACTATAAGCTTTTAGTAGTGTGAGCAGTTATGTTTAACTTATTTTTAAGGAGTTATATGTTAAGTAATTGAAATTATTGTTTCAAGAATCAGGCATCTATACTAAAGGTTTGAAGTAAAATTCAAAATTAACGAACTATACTATTGGTAGCGAAACGGTGAGGCCAGTGAGTTGGTACTGGCCCATTATAGCGTAAATGTAATGCTTTCAGCTGTGAGTAAGTAATTGTTGTGTGCAGTTTCTTCTCTGTGTCTCCCTCACGCTATATTTACGCTGTAATGGAACTTTTGGCAGTAATGTGGATACAGAGGTAATCATGAAGGTAACAAAGGGCAATTATAAAAAAAAAACTCCATAACACTTGACATCTTTATTTGCTCTTGCTACCGATGTTGTGTTGAGGACTGTTTTCGTAGTCCTGTGGAAATGTACTTGGCTTTCTGTACGGCTGTAGATATAGATAATAACACGGGTAGAAAAAAAAGTTGCTGCAGCCTCTCTAGATAGCATCTGGTTCACGGTGTCATAATATATAGCCATGTGCCGTACATTTCAAGGCTATAACGAATAGTCGGTGCATTGTTCACGCGGAAACTCCTGTCCACGTTAAGTGCTATACGTCATATATTTACGCTGACAAATCTGTCTGCACGTAAATTTTCTTTACATATACACGTACGTTAGAAGGTGGGTTGAAAACGGTAAGTGCGGCCATCTGCTAAGTGCAGTTTCAGAAGCGCGGTTTCTTAAATGACGAGTTGAAAGTCTAAGTTGTGGAAATGGAAGTACAGCAATCGCATCTCAGCCATTTATCTATCCTCCTCCCCTGTATCCATTAAAGCGCATCCACTTCTGACGGAGCATTCCTTTGAGTACCAGCAGCATAAGTTTTCCAGAGTGTGCCCATACTAGAGATGCACTTCTGCCCAGCCTGCCCACAATCGTAAGTACTATAGTTACATTAAGATATTGTACTCGCTTTTCAAGTTGAAAAAAAAAAACGAAATATTGACGTTGAAAGCAACTAAAAGGAAGAAAATTAGATCTATACAAATATACTGAAAATGCCGTGGAACCAATATATTTTTTAAATTGCGGCGTTTACTGTGTAGTTATTTGGTTGTTGTATGTGTAGTTTAAAAACCACACACGCAGGCATCATATAACATTCTTAAAAGCCCTGAGTGAGAAATGTGTGCTTGCATATGTGTATGTGTGTAACAGTGTGCTCATTTCATGGACTTATCACGTTTTTGTATGACGATATAACAGGGAAAAAAGTAGGTGTAAT
The DNA here is from genome assembly GCF_043290135.1 of Rhipicephalus microplus. NCBI lineage: Eukaryota > Metazoa > Arthropoda > Arachnida > Ixodida > Ixodidae > Rhipicephalus > Rhipicephalus microplus. The sequence goes on from NC_134703.1 coordinate 42,545,097, forward strand.
ACCCCAGAGTCCCAAGCACGCGTAGAAGTGTTGAGAAGTATTTTTATTGCACTAAGAAAGCATACAAGAGAAGGTAATAAATCCATGCATAGCATGTCTCCGTATAAACGTCACAAATGTTTTATTTGGGTAACGGCTGTTGTGAACTGAGAGAAATTATTTTCAATGGTGTCGTCTATTTTATAGGAACATTGCCAACTTTTCCTATTATTCTTGTTATTGTTGTTCTAAAAGGCGAGAACATATTGACTCATCACACTCATCTGTGCGTTTTTGATCAAATATAAACCAGTGCCAATAAACTTCAGAGTATGTGAAGTCATAACTGAAGTATGTGACTAAGGTGCCGGTACATATTTGAACAGAAAGCTTCTCTAAAGTTTCAACAGCTTCCATTGCAGCCATTACTGTATGTGAACCTCATGGTATTTCGGCTCCACACTTCTTTTTGCTCCTTTCACAATTACTGCTATAGCCACGCTAAAGCTTCGGGGAACCTCTTTGTAAATCTATAATCACGTAAACCTTTGTCTGCTGAGACTCTTTCCATGTACTCCAGTGAAAATGAACACACGTAACCTATCAAGTAGCCGATGCGGTATAAAGACTGCCAAAGCGGGATATAGTGTCCTTCTGATAGCCGCATTAGGTGAAGGAACTAATGGTCATCGAGTCTTACTTGTGATTCATTGTATCACGATGGCTTTTACTAGCGCGGCCGAAGGAGTTATTTTTCTGGAAGCCCATAACATACGTCTTTTGCAACGCCGTTTTTTTTTTCACTTCTCACGGCTACCATCTGTTGTACCTTTTATTACTTCCGCTTAACAAACGAGAACGTATTGCATTGCCTTTGGTTCGCGCTATAACAACAATATATGATTTTGGTCGTGCAGGATGTTGCAGAGGTTACGCCCTGAGCCGGCCACTGTGACACAGGAAGACACTAAAGCTCGTAACGTTTGTAGTAACTTGCGAAGCTGCAGTAAAATGAGAGGCGAGATATATCATGTACATATAACAATGCTAAGTTCCCCAGGTTGTCAACACGGGACATTGCAGCGTTTAATTATTACATGTCTCACTCACGAACACTTTGCTCTGTAAACGTAACTGTTGTGTTTGTAAGGGCTGTTCCACGCGCTACCCGCACAACTGCAACGCACGTGCCGGGACCCCTACCACACTCAAGCGGAGGACAAATAAGCCAATCGGCGACGCTCTTTCACCCTCCGCAGCGTCGCCAATTAGCTTATTTGTCCCCCGCTTGCGTGCGGTAAGGGGTCCCGGCACGTGCGTTGTGACTGTGCGGGAAGCGCGTGGATCGGTCGTAAAGACTTTGAGATTAAACCGCAACCCGCATAAGGAATTTCTTTTTTGCAAGAGCATGTTTTTCCGTTCTATGCTAATTTTAGGATAGTGCGAACGCTGCTGAGAAATACATGTATTTTAAAAATGAAACAGCTTAAGCCAGCCGTAACTTGTGACTGCGACTTTTCTAAAAAATATATATCATAATAATAAACGGGTAGGTGCCCCAGAAATAAATTGAAAGGTCACGCGCAGAATGGCAAGGAGATCTAAATGTGCCCCGCGTTTCTCACGCACAAATGACGCACAAAACGTACTCACACGTACAGATGAACGTGAATAGGTGTCTCAGTCAGTTGGTACTTCGCCCTGTCTGAAAAGCGCGCTCTTTTCGCAAACGGAGGATGTGCAGTGATTGCAGTGACCTTTTTGCGCCCGGTAACTGAAACAGAATACGTACGAGACGTACGGACTTTTCCACTGCAAGATAAGCGTGTGCGATGGAGCATACACCCTCCTATTCTCTACGTGGGTCAAAGTACGAGTGAGAGATGAAAGCCATCGCGTGCTCAGTGCGCCATCTTCCTGATATTGCTGAAGACGCCATAGATCCCCTCCGAGATGCCCACCAACAGCGGTAAGTGGTAGATATAAATACCTTGCCGTTTGAACGTCCAAGAAGGTACCCACAGCGGAAGCCGCACCCGGAAGCCGCACCGATCCCGGAAGCCGCACTGATCGGCTGCGTTCTAAAATTCTCTCTGCTGGTAACAGCATATCGGCCAATGGCCGAGGATCATCGACTCCGTTTCGTGATGAAGACTCAAGCTATAAAGTCATCCTGCCACATCTTCCAACCGGTAACGACGGCCTCGCCACGGTGGTATATTGGCTAAGGTACTCGGCTGCTGACCCGCAGGTCGCGGGATCAAATCCCGGCTGTGGCGGCTGCATTTCCGATGGAGGTGGAAATGTTGTAGGTCCGTGTACTCTGATTTGGGTGCACGGTAAAGAACCCCAAGTGGTCAAAATTTCCGGAGCCCTCCACTACGGCGTCTCTCATAATCATATGGTGGATTTGGGACGTTAAACCCCACAAATCAATCAAATCAACCGGTAACGACGTTTTGAATTCCGTTTTCCATCATGCCAACTTGAGTGGTAGGCCGTACCATGCCACAAACTTCCGTGACGTGCTGCTTAAAGTGGTGAGCACAGCGGACATTATAGGAGTTAGCCAGTATCAAATGAGCCATGTATGGATGGTTACGTGTGCAAGCAGCATGGCGAAACAGAAACTCGTCACTTGTGGTGAGCTCCGTGTAAAAGGGCTGAAGTGCATGGTGCTAGATCCGAAGACCAAGAATATTAGGCTGAAACTTCTTTGGCTTCCGCCTCATCTTGAATCGCGACGTGTTGAAGAGGCGTTTCAAGCTTACGGCGTCGTGAAGTCCGTTGAAAGAGAGGTATGTAGATGTGCAGGAATAGAACAATGGATGACAACAAATAGGAACGTTGCCTTAGAGCTCAAGGACATCATCACTGTGAGCTCAATACCACACCTTATGTCAATCTATGGCCACCAATGCCTCGCACTTATTCCCGGTAGGCCTCCACTGTGTCTTCGGTGCAAGCGAGTGGGGCATGTACGTCAACAGTGCAAAACACCGAGGTTCTTGCAGTGCCAGCGATTTGGTCTTTCGTCGGATGCCTGCGTGTCGACTTATGCCAACAAACTCAGTTCTGGCCAAGGAACAGAAGAGCAACATCTGGATCATCCTATGGATGTCACTGAGGTAGTTGATGCAACAGGAGAAGCAGCGGGAGGAGCAGAAGGTGCCTTAAAGGAAGCTGAACACTTGTTCATGGATACCCTCGGCACGCAAAATAACATCGCTAACGGTGCCAGTGAAAGCATAAACGAAAGCAATGCTGCAGAAGAACACCACTTGGAAGACCTTAAAGGCAAGTCTCCTGACAATGAGGAACAACAAGGGATGGATAGCGGTCAGACAAGGCAGCGTCAGGCACCGGTCACCGATGAAGTAACAACGAGTGCGCCAGACATGACAGAGCAAGTGTCTTCATGTGGTCCACGTGTCACCTTCTTTGGGGACCAAGGGACGCGCCGCCAATGCCAGCGTCCTCAGGAAAGTGCTCCTAAAGAGTGCAAAGGAGGTAAAGCCACAGGTTGCCCTGTGGCTAAAGGTGACCTTCAAAGGTTCTAAGATAGCAAAATGGCTACCGCGCGAACGTTTCCCATGTGTGTAGCGACAGTCAACGTACGTGGCTTGAGGAATGTAAGGCGTCAGTGGCAGTTGCGCCACGTGTTTGAGCAGTACAACATTGATGTACTTGCAGTGCAAGAGACTAAGACTTCAGGTGCTCGTGATGCCGATCTTGCACTGGAAGTTTTCCGTGATTACAATTTATGCGTCAGCCCAGCACGTGGTGCATCCGCTGAATGCTTTTTATTAGTTAGAAAGCACTTGAATCATATTTTGACGTCACTACATGCTGATGGGGAAGGACACCTCATTTGTTGCGACTTATCTTTTGATTCCCATATTTGGAGGTTTATCTGTGTCTATGCTCCCTCCAAAGTGAATGAAATGAATTCTTTTTTCCTCTCTTTAACTTCGATGCTAAACACTGGCAGAACTTTGATAGTTTTTGGAGACATTAATTGTGTTTGTGACGCGATAGATCATTCATATATAACAAAACGTTATGATGTAAGTGCAGCCTTACTGCAGAAACAATTGAATGACCACAATTTAATAGATGTGGGAGCACATGCACCTTCCTCGGTGAGGTTCACGCACTTTCAAGGCATCTCTCATGCTCGGCTTGACCGTGTATATGTATCTCTAAGCTTATGGTCTCACATTCATAATTATGCTGTAAGCCCATACTTTTTACAGACCATTGCTTGTTCACCGTTTCTTGGTGTCTTTAAAATTTTCGTAAAACCACTCTAAACTGGGACCTATGGAAGCTTAACGTACAGTTGTTGCGCGAAGATTATTTTGTTAAAATAGTAAAAGAATCGGTACAAGAGGTAACACAGTGTCGACAGCTGCCAATTTTCGCTCAATGGGAAAGGTTCAAAGAAATAGTCGAGTATCAGGCAATTAGTATTCATGTGAAATAGCGCAAAGAAAAAAAAAGGTGAAAAACGCTATCTTTATGATTTACTTCATAAGCTCCATAATTTTGAAAGTGAACAGCCGGGATTGTACGGGGACGAGATAAATGTGATTCGAGCACAGATACAAAAACATGATACAGGTTTATACAGAGGAGCAAAGATTCGTTCCCGTGTTACCCATTTCACCGAAGAGGAACCCACTAAAAATCACTCGGGGATGAAAATAGATATGCACTTTCTAATCAGATACTGCAAATTGAGTCGCGGGGTTCCCTTCACACAGAGACATGTGAAATAAGAGCCGTATTTGAAAATTATTACAAATGTTTTTTCACCGCGGCTGAGCTTCAGGGGAATTTTGAGGAAGTAGCTGACCACTTCATTGACCTTGTGCCTCAGTTACAAGATGATGATAGACTCACTGTAGATGGGCCAATAACCAGAGAGGAAATTATATTTGCAATGCCAACGTTGTAGAAAAACAAAACTGTTGGCCCAATTGGCCTAGGTGGCGAATTTTTCATAGCTTTTCAGGAACTTCTGATACCTTTCCTTGAGCATGGTTTAAAGACGCTTATGACCGTGGTGAACTTCCTCCTTCTTTCTATCAGAGCCATACAACATTAATCCAAAAAAGTGCGGATCTTGGCGCATTAAAGAGAGTTAACGAATACAGGCCTATATCGTTATGTCACATTGACTACAAAATATTTGATAAATTGTTGACAAATCGGCTACAGACGGTGATTACTAAATGTGTAGGTGACCACCAAACATGTGGAATTCGTGGTCGCTCTATACAGACAAACATTCATATTGCACGTTCAGTTCTTGAGTGTATTGATGGTAGCATGGACCAAGTAGCCCTCCTTCAAATAGACCTTGCAAAAGCATTTGATAAGGTACAGCATGCTTTTTTGTTCTGGCTCCTAAGACACCTGCAGTTGGGTGATGTACTATACAACGGTATTTCACTCTGTTATAAGAAGTGCACAACTAGGCTAATTGTAAATCGCGCACTTTCCAATATAATAGAGTTAAATTCATCTGTACGTCAGGGATGTCTGCTCTCGCCTTTGCTTTTTTCAATTTATCTGGAACCATTATGCTTAAGTGTGCTTCTAAAGTCTAGCATAAGAGGCTACCGATATGATGCTGAGGAAGTTGTGGGGGTGCTGACACCCCCCCCCCCCCTGTAAAGTTTTCTGCGCCGCGTGGCGCACGTGTCTCACCCCAAGGCTTTATTTCGGTAGTGACCACCGCCGGGCGATAGATGGCGTTGTGTTCACTTTGAGTACCACTGTTGGTAGAGTGGTAGCACCGGCGGTGGCCCCTGGCGGAAGGCAGGCCTTGGTGGTGGGCGAGGGTTGAGCGAACCTCTTCTGCGCGTGGCGGCTGCCGCGAACGGTTGTCTGTAGCGTGGGTCCCCGGTGCTCGGCACCGAGGGCTTCGCGCCGGGGTCCCACGTGAAAAGTCAGGCTTTGGCGATGCCGCCTTGGGTATGTGTTAGTGTGTTGGGTGTGTTTATCATATTATTGTGTGTTTAGTGTGTCACTGCGTTATGTTGTTTGTATGGTAGCGTGTTAATCAAAATTGATGTATCAATCGGCGGACGATATCGTCGTCTAAATTAGTTAATAAATGTATGTATGTTGTGTGCTTTGTACCGACCGCGTCTGCTGTGTCCGTTCACTCGAAGAGCGTGGCGTGGCGAGGCGCTCGTTCGCCTCGCCAAGACCCCACACTGGCGCGCGTTCGCCTCGTAGAGATCCCACAAAGTTAAAGTTCTAGCTCATGCAGATGACATTGCCTTCTTTTGCGCTGAAAAACGGAGTGTTCAGGAAGCAGTCAACACTACTTTACGTTTCTGTGAAGTCGCTGGCGCCAGCATAAATTTTGATAAAAGTAGGGGACTTTGGCGAGGCATGTGGGCCCAAACTCTTTCGGTCTTCGCAAATATTCATTGGAATGCGACTCCTATGAAATATCTTGGTGTGCCTCTCGATAACTATTGTACCAGCGGCCCATACTGGACCGCTGCGATAACTACTATCCGCCGAAAGATGGCAACAAGGCACAGACGGGAGCTTTCTATTTTTGCAAGAGCGAAAGCGTGCAATATATTCCTTTTATCAAAGCTTATTTGTATACTGCAGGTGTTGTATTGCTCTCGTGTACACATTCAAGCCTTTCATAGGACGTTTCCCTGCTTTATTTGGAGCTCTTCCTGGGAACCCATGAGAAAAAACAATCTTTTTCTTCCACTTGAAGAAACAATCTTTTTCTTCCACTTGAAAAGGATGGCTTCGGCCTTGTGCATTTGTTCGTGAGACAGTTGGTGTTGCGATTTTTTTACCTCAAGGATGTGTGCCACCCATTTCTATTAGCGGTTCTTCGTAACCCTCTATGTTACCACCTTCCTTTTATTCATGTCACAACAAGCGTTGCTAAGGAATTGCCGTTGCGGGGATTCCTAAAAGAAATTGTTGATATTGTCAGTTTTTTGAAAGCCTGGTTTACCTTAGAGTATTTGTATACTATCGACAGAACAAATTTAACCACTGCACTTGTGAACAACCTTTTCCCCGTACCTGTTTATCGAAAGCCATATTCGCTTCTGCCTGGTCACGATGTATTATTTCGTGAACGTAGAATGTGCATATCTCCTTCAGCGAAAACATGTTTCTTTAAACTGCACACTTCCGCGCTGCCAGTGAAAACGTGGCTGAATTAAAAATCAATATACGTACCCTGGACAGTGAATTGTAGACTGCAACCAACCTGAGACTATAGGGCATTGTTGTATTCATTGTCGTGACGCTTTTTATTTTTGCGACATTCTAAAGAGAACATTAAGAAAAAAACTTCCAATCAGAGCTGATGGTATTAGGTTCCTCCCATTCAAAAAAAGTCTCACTGATAATACTCCTTATGACCTCTTCATGTTGTTGTGACTTTATTCACTATGGAAAAGTCGCATGATTGATAGACACGCCGAGCCACCACGGTCGACGAAATCTGTCTTCGGAGAAGCAGCTGCTCAAGTGCGCAGTGTTGTTGAGACTTGTGACCCCGTTCCGGAGCGGCTTCCCGTTCTGGACGCTTGTGTGTGTTTGCCTGACTTCTGATGAAGTATGCTGTGTGTACTTTATTGGTGATAATTTCATTCATTAAAAGAAAAAAAAAGTACCCCACGGTGGCTCAGTGGTTAACGCCTCGCACTCACGATGTGGAGGTCCCACGTTCGATTCCGTGTGCCAGTCTTTTTTTCTGGATTTTGTTCTTTCTGGCGTTTCCGTATATATTGATACGTATAAATATACAATGAATTACGCCGACGTCGGTGGCGAAATGCAGCCGAGAGTGTCAATATAATTGCTATCACAATTAAAAAAACGCTCTCACAGAACAGTGCCAGTAAAAAGGCACGGTTGACGCAAAAATAGGTTAAGCTACAGCTTGCCATGACGAGGATTACGGGACATGAGCACGTAGCGCTATCTCGTTGGTTATTCCAGCGGCCTGCCGTAACTGAATGAAACAAAAAACGTGATAAAGACCATATCTGACGAACAAAGGTAGTTATAAAAACCGACTGCCAGTTTTATACAGCAGATGCTTATTTCAAAGGTCTGGCAACGCTACAGAGTCGTCTTACGAACTGCCTGGCTTCACACAGAGTTTAATATTTGACCATGAGACCCCGTGTGTTTCTATGGGAGGTGTTCAACCGTCCTGGGGAGCCACAAGCTTTGTATTTACGTTACTGCAGTTTTACCACGTTATACCAGTGTGTATACACATAACTCGGACTCATTTTGGATAACTAGCCTTTTGAAAGAGATATAATTTTTCTCACCTACTTTCCTTTCAGCTATGTCAGGCCACCGTTCCTGCTTCCGAGAGATTGATTGATTATTATGCGGGGTTTAACGTCCTGAAACCACCATATGATTATGACAGACGCCGTAGTGGAGGGCTCGGGAAATTTCGACCACCTGAGGTTCTTTAACGTGCACCGAAATCTGAGCCCACGGGCCTACAACAATTCCGCCTCCATCGAAACTGCAGCCGCCGCAGCCGGGATTCAATCCCGCAACCTGCGGGTCAGCAGCCGAGTGCCTTAGCCACTAGAACACCGCAGCGGGGCCTGCTTCCTTCCCTATTTTCGAGAATAATGTCGAAATATGAATGCATGAGTGCAGGTGTACATTAAGTTAATGCCTCAACATTAGGACTTTTATTCCATCGATGAATAAATTTCAACTTACGATAAGCTATCAATTATTACGAGGGAACATTAGCTTATTGTCTGAGAAGATTTACCGCAGCCACATCGTTCATTGTCGGGGACATTATTGGTGTCAACGCTCTGTTTTTTATTCTTGTCTTCTCTTTTTCGCTTCTCGTCTCGATGTTTCTATACCTCGGACATTCCCCACTTTGGGCTCTTGATGATTGCCTCGCCTGGCCGTTCTCATATTGCCTGAGGCGGCAGTTGATTTGATGACAGCAACGGAATGAACGAGGACAATCTAGAAAGTCGATGACAACAGATTTCGCTATTGAGCCATTCCCACAAATTTTGATGAGACGAAAGGCAGAAATCTCCTCGTAGCTGCCAGCGAGAAGATCTGTACGCTTAAAGAATAAATCCGGAGATTTCTCTAGGCCCTGCGGACGACCCCAAGTATCAACAGAACCTAAAGTAAACTTAATACATCGGGCTGCGGACTTATTTTGAAGGCGAGGGACAGCTTGTTGGATTCTCAGCCTGCGATATAAAGCGACAATACTGCGGACTCGCAGGCCTGCTTGCTCATGTTGACATCAACTTACTGATCAGGGAAATTAGGGCACATTAGTTATTCTCTAGTAGATAGTTGGGAATGAAAATGTTGACCCCGACATGCCAGTTATCATTTCAAAGTGTATGTTTAAAAGGCAAAATCTTTGTTTCTCTTGCGAAGGAGGAAGTGAGTCAAAAGCTGGCATTAACTTGAAATCCCTTAGAAAAGTTCCAACCATAAACACAAAATTGCAAACGTTCTATCAATATTATTACCACGAGAAAAAGTGGAATGTTTCAGTCAAGCCATAGGCGTAGTTTTGTGTTTGTATCACCTCTTTGATATTTATTTATGCTCATGTTGGATATTTTCTATGCACTCGTACATCCTTCTGAACGTTTAAGGTTTGTTTCTTTAAGCGTAACTAATAATGTCTCTCTAACCAATAGAAAAAATAAATTCCAGCATAAATTAACCTGCCTAACAGCTAGTCCTGTAATATTACACAACTTGTTCGCTAAACAAGTGGGAGTCGCTGCACTATGTGGTGCAGCTTGGTTGCTTTGAGGATTCCTGTCACTCATACTTTTTGTCGCTGATGCTTCGTATGTGATGAACAATAAACAACACTGTCCGAGGAGACCGGCGCTTCTGTATTTGAAAAACATATAGCCTGCAGATACAGCCGCCGTGAACGTCTCTTAGAGGTAACGTTCAAACCCCAATAGACGACAAGTCATATATGCTAGCGAGTGCAGCATCCACTGTGCTCTTTCAATAGCATGAAGCATTGCGTGCAGTCAGTAGGATACACAATATATGATGGAGTAGTGGGTACCCTGCAAGTGTGCGTTATAGTTACCTAAAGATTGTTTAAAAAATGCTCTGAAAGGCCGCTCTTCCAGATTTCGCTGTGACAGTGCTGCGCGTTCCGCGCCGATGTGGCGGGTTTTGTAACCACCAAAAAAAAAAAAAGCAGAGTCTGATGCTTTTTATCCAAGAGAAAAGAAACAGAGCCCATCATTTCACCACCTTCATCTAGCCCAAGGCTTTGTAGCCTACGTTTGAAAATATCCATGTTGCAAGGGGTAGAAAATTTGCCTGATATAATTACCGGAACAAAACATTTATTACATACCATACCCCCAAGTTTTCTTTGCGACCACACGGGCAGCTTATACTTTCCTTCTCCTATTGTTCAAAATAAACCTGCACGGAAAAATTTGGCCGATCCCACATACCTTGGGAATCAATATTAAGCGAAGCATGCGCATGGAAGGTGAATGTAATTTACTTATTTTTATTAACCAACACGTTATAGAGTGCGGCTAAATATATGTACAAAGCCACGCACACACATACGTTAAACAGCCGCACATGCTTTATATTGACAGTTGGTTACAGTCACGTAACGATGCCAACTGCAACATGGGTATTAGCAACTTCAGAAGTGGTAAGCTGATACGAAGCGCTGGTGTTTGCGCTGCGCGCGCGGATGGCAGCCCTCAACACTCCTATAAATCAACTTCACATACCTACCCCCGGGTATGTGCCTCTGTTTTTACTGCGAAAGCAGTTATGAGACCCCTAACACGGGTCACTCGTGGTGCCGTAGTTGTCCACCGCCACCGCCCCCAATATCGCCGCCGCTGGTGTTCGTAACCACTATCGCACGAAATAAAACAAAACAGTAAATAAAACACCAAGGACAAAGTGAAGCTCACACCCGGGTTCCCTGCGTGCCAGCCCAGTATTCTATCACTGAGCCACGCCGGTGCTTAAGACTTGTTCGCAAACTTGCCTTAGGTAGGCTTGATGTCGGGAAAGAAATTGCGTTAATATGAGTAATACAGCCTTTTAGAAGAGCAAGGGAACAACAAGGCGTCACTAAGTGCTAATAGCGTAACGGGTAGGTAGTCCAATGCTCCAACACGTTACAAAAGGTTCTTCTTGATCACCTATTAACTGTGCCACATACCCACCTCAGGCTTAATTCATCATCATCGTCAGCCCTTGCATAAAAAATTGGCACCAAATTCTTCACAAGGGTTTAGCGGATACCAACCTTTTCTGAAGATTACAAATGATAGCGTAGAGAATGCTGGCCTACTACCCAGAAATTATGATTATTAGCGTAGTGGGCACCAAGCATGTGTGCTTGTAGCAGTTACTTAGAGTGATTACAAAAATTAGGGGACCCTAAAGCTTCGCCTTTGGGAGTTGAACGCGATAGCAACATCCTATTTCTAATGGGTGTTTCAAACACTTAGTGCTGAAACCTTTTCGAACTTGCTATGCCCCAACTATACGTGGCCTCAAGGGAATAGGCGCAGTAGCGTGTGCGCTTTTGTAGTGGGGTACTGTATTTCACCCACAGAGCCAAAATGATAATCACATATTCTGACGCCCGTTGGCAATGAACGCTTGTGACACGCATCATTATTACCGCAATATTTCATGTTGCGATGTGAAGCATGTATACAAGACGTGTGTGTTTGTGAAGCATGAAAGCTACTTTCACTGCATTTCCAAGCAGACGAAGTTCTTTTCACTGTTATTACAAGCAGAAGCGTAGCCATGTGGTAGAACATCCACTTGACACGCAAACGACCCGAATTCTGTCTCCACTTAAACCCAAACAACCCTTGTTCGGTCCGCGTTAAAAGACTCTTATAAACCGCTCTTCCAGCTTTCGCTGTAACCGTGCTGCACTTTTCGCGCAGACCTGGCGTTTCTGTGGAAAGTAAGGACGTACGCGACGGGATTGTGACATTATTCATCTAATGACCAGCGAGTCGTATTCGTCAAACCATCTTACCATGTCGTACAAATTTTGCGTACCCCAGCCAAGGGGGTGATCATGAGAGCACCATAGGTGACTGGATAGATAGATAGATAGATAGATAGATAGATAGATAGATAGATAGATAGATAGATAGATAGATAGATAGATAGACAGACAGACGTCAAATGTGCTTGTAGTACGCAAAAAATTGCTTCGCATTTAAAAAGTTGGCTACGATAGCCAACTTTTTAAATGTGACTCAGATTCGAATTTTCAGTGTGCATATTTCGGTGCACTATGGAAAAAATAAACAAAGAAAAGAAGATGTCATTGCCTGGAAAACAAGCAGTAAGCAATGCTTTCTTCGGGAGTGAGCTTCAGGGAAATGTTGTGTAAACTCTTCCGCTTCACCTGCAGCTGAGATTGATCTAATGCCCCATTCGCTACTCGCTATTGGCTGTTTTTTTTTGAATGATTGAGGGTACATCTTTCTTGAGAGTGTTTTGCAATGATAGCAGTTGACTCAAGACAAAGCGAAAAGGTTGAGAAATTTCCAAAAAGTGACATTTACATTGGTATCTCGTGGGCTCCGATTCGTTTACTTGTCTTCTAATGAAAAAAAAAACGGAATCGATTTCGGCGCTAGAAACTGTGACGCGACGTGTAATGCATGCTTTTGTTTGCCAAAATGGCCTGTGGTTCCTTATAGTTTCGCAATCTGTCACGTACATGTGCACCAACTACTAGAATCTGTGACATTAGAGATCTGTGTTTTTACGGAAATGTTAGAAGAGCGTCTGACTCTTCGCCTTCACATTTCTCAGAGGCGTACTTCTTCGAGTCAATGGGGATGAAAAAGGAGAGCGCTGTAGTGAGTCGTTCATGAGACTCAGTATAAGGATCAAAGAAATGCAAGGGTGTTAACCATTACACGAGTCATTCTTCTTCCCGATGCAGTGAGACTGATATCTTGGCGTTATTGCTAAAAAGAAAAGTAGCCCGACAGTGTATGAGAGAAGACGAATCAATTTAATCAGCCTGTTCCAATTCTCACAGCGCGCACCTGTCTGCAAGCAGCTACGACCTTGTTTTACTTACGGCTGATCACTGTTGCGAAAAATGTACACAATACTTGTACTGATTCCAATACACTTCGAAACCTCGGTGCACCTCGAAGCTTATACCAACACACTTTGAACAGTTGGAAGAACTGAGGAACAAATCATTAACACATGCAGATTGCAAAATGCCTTGTCCGATTGAAAAAGGCCTTTTGGTCGTCTCTGTGGCAGCAGCTCTATGAAGATGAATTAGCATCAAGCATACATTTGTTCGAGTGACATACATTGTTTGAGAGGTATGAGGGGGGAGCCTTTAAACAGGCAGTATTAGTGGTTACGTAAAATGGCAAAGAAGCTTGTCTGCGCCGATAATCGAGTACTGCTGGATGATAAACGTCTTCGAGTTTCTGCTCAATCAGAAATAAATTAAGACTTCGCTTTGTTCAGAGTTAACTATTCATGTACCACTATATTGGCAGCTAAAAGTGATGTAAAACTCCTAATACTCTCTTAAATATACTCTGATGCCTGATTTTTTAAAAACGTTTCCAGTTCTACTGCATTCACATCATTTGGTTTCTGTGCGGTGAAGAGTTTTTCTCACTGCACGTGGCTTTACGCAACATTACTCATCCTACCATGAACTTCAGTGGCCGCTATGGTATGCAATGACCCAGTCAATTATAATCTACAATACTTAAAGCATTTAAACATCGAGGAAGGCTATAGATTCCCACAACAAAAACCACCAGAATTAGAATTGAGTTACACCCAGTCACAAACATTAAATTTACATAAAGATCTCGCGGTATTGCAACAGTTTTCGCAAATGCAAGAATGAGGAGGTATAAAAAGTTGCCGTGTTCTTGCATTCAAGCTTGCCCCACCACGGTGGTCTAGTGGCTAAGGTAGTCGGCTTCTGACTCGCAGGTCACGGGATCAAATCCCGGCTGCGGCGGCGGCATTTTCGATGGAGGCGAAAATGTTGTAGGCCCGTGTGCTTAGATTTGGATTTATGTTAAATAACCCCAGGTGGTCGAAATTTTCGGAGCCCTCCACTACGGCGTCTCTCATAATCACATGAGAATTTTGGGACGTTAAACCGTACGTATCAATCATCAATGAATTTAAATTTGGCTCTTTCACAACTGTTTTCTGTTGGGGGCTACACCTCTGCTGTCACTGTAACCCTGCGCCACCAATGCAAGCTACGCTAATTGTTAAGAGCTTACTTTTAGAAAATGTACGTTGTACTATAATCAACCGGTCAATAGAAAGAATCACTCTCTTCTGGTCTATGTATTTTGTGACGGTCTTCTTGCTCTCTGCCCTTCTTACATGCCGAATCGACAGCCAGGTCCATGCTGATTTGCCAGTGGAGATTTCACTCGCCTTGCACAAAACAAGCGGAGAGACCGCAATCTGCGAACCTTGCCGCACGTAGCACAATTATTCTTCACCTGTTGGTTACTTTGTGCCGTATTTAAAAATAAAATTTTTTTGTTGTAGGTAGAATCCACGCACGTGTTCATTCGAAACTATGTGCAGTGACATAAAAATTTAATACGCCTTTTCTGCGATAGTGAAGGCATTACCCATTGTTTTGTCTGCTTCTTATTGGCATCCATTACGCACTTAATAAATTCCTAAAATTCAACTTTGATTTTTCACTTATCAGGCTAGGTAATCTCACGCAAACATCCCCTCCATTTTTTCAAAGGCCACATTAAAATCTTGCTTTTCAATGATAACCATAGGTCTACCTTAGTTCAAGGAGAAGTCGTGGTGCACCGCTACCTAAAGGGTACGGCTGTTTGCGTCGCATGTGTGCTTGAGCGTGTGTGACGTTTTGGCGGGGGTGATCACTTGAATACAGCTAACACGGTTCTGCTTCATAAGCGTCAATTTTTTGATGGCACTGTGGCGAGACTATGTCGCCATTAAAAAAAGAACGTAAGGGTAATCATGAAGTTCTTTCAACGATCCATCCATTCATAGTGGAGTAAGATAACTGGCGTAGGCTAGCAGCAGAAAAAGTGTAAGCCAGCAGGTGCTATCTGTCGTGAAAACTGATCATGCCTGCATGATGCGTGTTGGTATGTAATCTAATTAGAGCTTACACAGATATACAAACCACAAGCTTTCGACCAACCTTTGTTGGAAAATTATGCACTTGTTTGAACAGTCCTCACAATGTCAGTACAAAAGAGATCACATTATTTACCAGCAAAAAAAAAAGCAAGTTGAGAAGTTTCCTTGCAAAACCAAAGGAGTGTCATACAGTATGCATGATGGAACTCCACGAATCTGCAGATAAAGTAAATGCTTACACAAGGAAACAAAACACTCCAACACTGACAGTGACATATGCAAGGTATATACACCAAGTAATTTCAGTGAGTCGATCAAAAAAATTACCATATCATTACAACGTGCTCGAATGTTTTAAAATTGCCTCCGTCTGCATACAGACGGCGGTTCTAGGAAGATTTTAGTCCAATGTTGGCGTCAATGAGGCCCCCCTCAAATATCCATTACAGCCTTCCAGCCAGCACCTTTGACTTTTTCAAGTGTGTCAAAATGACGCCCTTTGGTGGGACGTTTGTTTCTCCAACAATCCCTATGTAGGTTGTCTTTATGGTAGGACAAGCTTACGCTTTGAATCTGCTGATTTCACACAAAGGTCGTGCCGAGCCTTTCTTCTTTGTATCAATGACTGCAGTATTACATCTTGCATGACAAACGAAAAAAAACTTCACGGAAGAGCCTATTTTTACTTTTGAGATCATAACCTACACAGCCAACGTGCGCGCATGAGCGAAATTTGCCGCCCCCCCTTGTGCCCCCTCAACAAATAGAAAGTGGTCCCAGCGCGCCACGTTACACATTCACTACGCTATCAAATAATTGACATTACTTTTCGGACAAACTTTGTAAAAGTGGCAGGGCACACGCCAACGCTGTAAATTATTTAGCATAGGTTGTGGAACTTATTATGAATACCCTAGTACCATCTATAGATTCTGCAGCCTTCTATAGATTTTACACCCAGGATGGTCCACGGGCTTGTTTTGCAAGATATGTCAGAAGCGTACACATTAAATCCGGTTTTAGGGGCGAAGCTCCTTGAAGTGGCACCCATTTGCCTTTCGTAGTCGTAGTAATAGTCATAGTGTGTAACCAGTCTTACATTCTTACCTCCATGGTGGTGCCGGTTAGAGATTTCTTCTGTGCATTGTTGAACAATAAAAGATAGTGCTCAATGTACATGCCAATGGCTGCTAAGGGGGAATGAGAGACAGGAGAATTCGGCTTTAAGTTAACGCGCACGCTGCGAATTATTTATTGTTCAACAACTCACAGAAGACAAGAAAGGGTTTCTACGTTATACTCGCTGCGTGCAACCTCCTTGGTTTTAGAAAGGTTTAGCGAGCATTGGGCCACAGTGCCATGAATACAGCGAATTAGTATATACCATGAACTCGAGATGGTTAAAGGTAGGAAGTAGACACGAAGCGCAAGCCGTAAGAAAGCGTGCGTGTGCCACCTCTCGTTTAGTCCTTGGAATGTCCGTTGGATGGCGGTGTTTCTATATGTGGAATATACCATGAAAAAATGCGAGATGGTGGTACTTGGAGTGTTGACAAGATGAACGAACGGACACACAGACAGACACATGGACGGACGCATGGATGGACTTCGGGGCGGATGCATGGACAAACGCAGGGACGGACGTACAGTTGTACGTGTGGACGCACGAACAGATGCATGCACGGACGGGCGGATGGACGCATGGGCGGTCACACAGACGGACGCATTAACAGACAGAAGCAAGAACGAATGGACGGATGGATGCTTCGCCCCACTCTCCATCATTCACTCCATGGATATGCTGCCATTTTTTTATACTTTATGAATGAACGGGAAATCGAATCACATGCAGAAAGAAGCAAATTTTGTATTACCTGCGTGTGTATGTTGAAATACGAAAGGATAGCAAACCTTTTTTTGTTTGCTTCTCAGAAATGCGAACAGAATTTCAACACCGCTGTAGGTTAAGTTAGCTACGTCTGTTTACTGCGTCACTAATACCGGCAGCGTGGTCTCTATACGAACTTAGCACGATTGAAACCCAAAGGGGAGGTATTACGCAGCCGAAGAATTGATTGATGGCCATCCGTTTATGGAAAACGCTTTCGGCAATCATTTCGAAAGCCACTGCATCGCTTTAACGTTCCTTGTCCTGGAAACGATCACTGTTCATAATGACTTTCAGATTTACTGCTTGCATGCTGCAGCATGATGCAATAATGACGTTCACCTCAGGTTTCTCCAAAAACGCACAGTTCTCTTCACACGACAGTAACTCTAAAATAGCACCGAATAAGGGTGTAAGCCGCACGGTATCTTTTTATTATTTGACTGGGTATTTCACACAACTTTAAGAGAGAGCGTTCTTGGTTGCTGCTATTACTGGTTTTATTGCGATAGCAATTATATGGATACTCTTGGCTGGATTTCACCGCCAGCGTTAGAGTTGGCGTCGGCATCGGCGTTGGCATCATGCTGATGCCGATATGAAAATGCAAGAAAGAAAAAAAAATCCAGAAAGAAAGACTACGGTGCACGGAATCGAACGTGGGACCTGCATGTCATGAATGCGAGGCGTTAACCACTGAGCCGCCGTGGGGTACCACCTTCGACGTTCAAACGGTAAGCTATCTATATCTACTACTTACCACTGTTGACGGGCATCTCGGGGAGGAGGGGGGGGGGACTATCGTGTTTTCAGCGTTATCAGCAAGTTGGCGCAGGGAGCGCGCGGTGGCTCTCATCTCTCACGCGTTTTTTGGCTCTCGTAGAGAATAAGGGGGGGGGGGGGTACGCACGGTTGATCGAGTGCCCTTATCTTGCAGTGGGAAGGATCGTACGTCTTCGCTAGCCTTTGGGTTTCGTCGGAACAATTCTGTTGTTGTTACCGGGCGCGCAAAGGTCACTGCAATCGTTCCTTAACCTCCGTTTGCGAAAAGTGCGCGCTTTTCAGGCACAGCGAATTAACAACCGAGACGCTTCTTCGCGTTCTTCTGTACGTGTGAGTACGTTTCATGCGTCATTTGTGCGTGAGAAACTGGGGTACGCTTCTATTTACTTGCCATTCGGTGCGTCACCTTCCGATTTGTTGCTATCGTGTTCATTGCTTCGCCTTTGCGGCAAACTGTGACTTTTTTTCTGCATGTGGCCTCTTGACGGCGGTGAAATGTGACACTATAAAAAAGCACTTTCATCAAGTAAAGTTCAGTTGGCAGTTCATCCCTGATCTCGTTGTACTGTCTCTTTTTTCCCGTCCATCATGCCGATTCGTTTCGCAAATGTCGTACCAAATTGCCCAGACAAAAGCACTGCTCAGCCTTTCACAAATCAGCAACTAAAGCTGCGTGAGGGACTCATCGAAACCACGAAGCTCATTTTATCACCGCAATACCACTGCTCAGTAAATAGCTGTCGCAAGATTGGTTATGATATCGCACAAATCAACAGTTCCATCTTCAAGAATCGTCCTTCTATGACTCCAGCGTAGGTACTCCTACAAGACGAAGTGGTATACAATGTATTAATTTGCACATTTTGTTATATTCTTTTTTCACACTCTTTTTTTCAGAAACACTAGCTTTCTTTTGTCAAAGTACCTTTTTTGCCGGAATGCAGGTACCTATCTTTCCTTATTCTTTTGTGAGCAACGTTGTCGCTGACATCGTTAACTCCCTCTCGCTGATGGCATTACTGTCGAGACCTGGCGTCCCATTGCGTCGTGACCGCGTGGATGAAACAATTAAGGGCCAGGGACAGGGAGTGGCATTAGGCGCGAAAGCGTCAGCCAGAATATTAACAAGCGAGCGAAACTGTTACCTGGTTGATAGGACGGGTGTGCTTGTGCGTGGCTGTCTGCGTGCAAGCGATTATTAATGACTCTGCTTGTATCTGCTACAGTACCAAGTTCTACGGTGGCTCATTGAGGGAAATACAAAAAAAAACATACAGTCTGTATTTCGGCCATGCTGATTATGCTTCCTTCGTAGCTCGTATCCGTGGAATGAGATATCGAATGTTGTGGATTGCACCCTGACGCAATTATAAGTCTTGTCTGAGAAAATATAGGAAACGCTTGTGAAAAATATTTAAAGCTGTACGGAGTTTGTGGTTTTCCTACTCTTAAATGCATGCTCATTATACATACACTGGCGCTTATAGATGGGCATTCTATCAGAACGACGACCACCCACATTTATAGCGCGACCACTCTAACGCATTCCAACGCATAGTACGAAAAAGAGAAAGAACCTACTATAATGAACTTCTGATACAATAAAACAGACTAACAAAGGAACAAAGGTGAAGATGAATGTATACGTGTCCGCCAGCTTATGATTTTTTTTTCAAATTAAGCGGCAAATTTCGGTAAAGTGCACGCTCCCTTCATAGAAATGTTATAGAAGCAGCTGAAACCTTTATATTTCTTGTTGGCACCATCTAGCCATGTTCGCAGTTTTTACATATTTTTGACATTACAAAATGAGAAATGAGCGTATTGAAGCACATTGTATACAGTAGTGACATTATGTTGAACCAGTAGAATATATCTAGCTGTTGTGCACTTAAGGTAAAGCAAGACAGGTTAAGCGCAAATTCAGAGATTGAAGCATGACATCCTTTACTTTTTTGGTATAACGACTGCTATAAATGGTTGCTCGCGATACTCACGTGAAGCAACTGCGAATCTGGCCACTAAAGGTAACGTTGATTCTCACATAAGCATTCGAGATAAAATTACGTACATATCACACAAGCCGTCGTTGCCGTAAACGTAAAGTGCGTGCATTACTCAGCCGTCAAGTTCCACATTTTAATCTGTGAGTAATGTACTTTCCCTAATTTACTGAAATATTGGTTGTATATAGGAAAAGTCACAGCATATTCACGGAGGGAATGATGATGTGTGGGGCGAAGCGTCCGTCCGAGCGTCCAGACGAACAGACCGAAGGTTGTTGGCTACCACAAATAAAGCTTCGTCACGTTTAGGCCAGCATGTTTTTCACCGCCTATTTTTCACTTTATGTCGTTGAACTATGAATTTTATTCGTCGCTTGGTTAGGCGTACGTGTTGTGCGTATAGTTCCAGAAAATCGGGAGCTTCCTCTTCCTTAGAGAAGTGCTGCGCCAACTATGGCTGAGGCACTAACGATGTGCCTTGGGCAAAGGGGGCGGGGAGGGGGGGTTGAGCAGGCGTCGTTGATGGAAACGTCAAACGAGTACTGGTTATACAGATAGCATCTAGCTGTGATTACCAGTACTCATTAGTTAGTAGAAGCCCTTAAAGCTTGAAGATATACGGGTATTGCCCATGCTATGTATGACTGGACCCACATGCCACTCAATAGCAGCATCGTTTCCCGGCAGGTGTCTCTGCATGACGCCTTTTGTAGAAAGGCATTGCGTGGGAAGGAGAACAAGCAGCACAACACCACGACTCTTTCGTGGTCGCCTTCTTCTGTAGTCAAATGCTTACGAAAGAAAAAAGAAGCACACGAGCTTGCCAAGACGAATTCTGGAAGATGGAAGAATGGGAAGAAGTATATGCGTTCATCTTGGCAACACAGAAAAATATCCAAGGATGTACAATATATATGAAAATATTTTACGGCATTTTTATTCCAAACAGGTCCTTTATTCTTTCATGTTTTATGAGAGCATTCCCTTGGGGCACCATATGCGCGTGCGAAATGAACACAGAACAGTCGCTTAAAAGAATTTGTTACATTCTGGCTGTTTGGTGGATAGAGAAAGTATTTTATAGAACACGATTGGTCCAGATGTTCACCTTGGATTCTGCTTTATTTATTTTTCGTGCATGTTCTCAATTAGTTTATCTCTGCCCACTTGATGGCATTCTTGAACCGCAAACGTCAGCCGAGATATTTACAACAACAGTGGAAAACCGAGTGACCTGAGTATATCACTAGTAATAAAGAAAAAAGTTCTGTGATTCACAATAATAAGGTCAAATTTGCAAATAGAAATAAGAAAACGATTGGTTGATATAAGTTGGTATGAACGTGCAGAACTATTTCAATACACCGCCATGCGCATAGAAGATATCACATCGCGTTTTCTCTTTCTGGTAAAAGTGCAAAGAACAAAACAAAGCGGATTCTTTAATCCTTACGAAATTGATTTTGACATCATTAAATTGGAATAAAGAACATGCATATCAAAACGAATATTTTGCTACATTATATAGGACAAAAAATAAACAATTTATAAAGTATCAGATGTGCCCGATCTCTCCACGACCCTCGTGCCTATGTGAATATAGGCATCGTGCCGAGAGAAAATTGGTGCGCCCCGGTGAGTGCACTCCTAATAACATGTGTATACCGGAAACGCTCTTCAAGGATAATTTGCATTCCATCGTATACATAGGTGCTCGCATTATTTGCCGAAATTCACGAACTGTAATGGTGAAAAAAAGATTTTTTTGTCGTAAACGCTGTTGTATCGCGCCGTATATCTATAAAGTCACGTCGCTGATTAAACCTGAAGAGTATATCAAACTTTCTGGTATTTCTGTAAGATATAAATTGTTGTATATAGGTGACATTGTGCATAGTTTACTCGAATATTTATTCACGATAAGGGGGCGGCGCTGAAACACAATACCGGGGGATACACCTAATCGCTGTCACGCGGAAGATAATGCGAATGTGTGCGACCGGATGGCCAGGTAGAATGCAGGGTGTCTGCCTCTTTAAGCAAAAATGCTGAGCAGGAAAGATGGCACGTGTTGGTTGTTCACTGCTTAGACAAATTTAAATATTCCGGCATACATGCGAATTCCGAAGACTTTATGTAGACAATCACATTGAGATGAGTGCTAACATTACTTTTTCGCACTGGAATTTACAGTAATCAATTTACCGGAGAGCAACATCATTTCATGTTAGAAGTAAATAATCTAGTATTTCCTCCATGATTTTCCGTTTGTTCTCCTTTTCATCGAACTAAATATTGCCGCACCCGGCAAGGTGACCTTCACATTTTGCAAATTGCATAGCACTAATAAAGACTTCAACCATTACAACAACACAATGTGGGCGTGACGATGTAGTGAAGCTTTGTTGATGGTACCTTAACTAAATGACGGGATGAAGCTTCGGTGTTAATTAGAGAAGTGGTCCTCTCTGTACTTTCTCTGATATTGTCGTATATGTTCTTTATTCTTCACGGGTAACTAGCAATACGTTTTAATCTGATATCTTGAGTCTAAAGCTTCCTCGTTTAACTTTGCTTCAGTTATACAATAAAGTAATTAAAGTTTTTTTTTTACCGCTTCTGTGCCACTTGTATTTTGCTGTTTGTTTTTTCCGAATTTAGTACAGAAAGCGGGCTTGGTCGTATTGTCGTGTGATTGGTGCTATAGGTTTCAGAAATTAGTTACCACCAACTCAACTGAGTCTATCTTCTGCTGAATCCAGAGTTTAAACGTGGCGCTGAATCATTTTGCTCGTAGGCCACTGCATATACCGTGCCATGGAACCCAGCATGAAGTTTCAGTTTTAATCTCTTATCTAAAGTCGTCCATACGAATAAAATCTACCTGTTGACTCATTTTGTTCATTATCCAGTGCCATGGCTGGGGCATATTTAGCCAATTCTGGCTCTTTCACACTCTTTCTTTTTTTTTCTTGCTAATCGAACCAAGCCCAGATGGTCAGTAACCGTAAAAATACTTCATACTGAAAACAGAACGTCCTTTATCATAGATGACGTGCTTCTGACGCAAGCTTAAGCTCCACAATACCGCATGTTTTCTACACAAGCGGGGAACTTATCCATAGGCTAGTTCAAGCCTAGGGCTCAGGCTGCCTTGCTCAAAGTATTAATTTAATATGGTTTTAATATAGACGATTAGGGGGTATGTGAACACCTACCTTCCTCACAAAAACAAAGCATTCGACGTAACCTGAAAATAGAATCAGCCAAGTTCTCACATCCAGACATTAGATACACAATGTAATTGCTATAGTAAGTTTTGTAAAGGCTGAGTCAGCGCTTCTTATTCATGCAGACAAATTC
Organism: Rhipicephalus microplus; assembly: GCF_043290135.1. Taxonomy (NCBI): domain Eukaryota; kingdom Metazoa; phylum Arthropoda; class Arachnida; order Ixodida; family Ixodidae; genus Rhipicephalus; species Rhipicephalus microplus. Next base: position 42,568,326 of record NC_134703.1, read on the forward strand.
TAGCATTCTTAATTATGCAATCATGCGAATGACTCTATTGAATGACTAAAATATGTATACATTTCCACCCAGAAAACTATATATATATATATATATATATATATATATATATATATATATATATATATCACCATCTTCTTTGTTTCTACGTCTCTCAAAAATGATTTATGCAAACAGTTTTATTTTGTTTTGGTCGACGGCATATTGGATGCAATATCAGCCGTGTGGTCTAAACATCATTGTATGTAAACCGCCTATTCTGTTTGTGGATCCAGGATTTATTTTATTGGGTCACTTCACTAACGTAGCCGAATATAGCACCGGTCTTTCGCGATTTCTGTAATATTAACATAATTTATATATAAAGAAAGTGATGTAACCTATTATTATTCAAGCAAAATACTTTGTTTAATTGTTTCTTGCAAAGTATGGGTTCAAAGTTTACACGTTATGCTCGACATGATTCTGCCACACAAGTCTTTCCGCAATGTATAGGTGTTTTGGAAACTGTAGTAGGGAAGCTATTAACATGAATGAGTGGCATTTTCTGTAGAAAACTCTGGTTAAGCAATGAATTTATGTTTTATAGTATTATTTGTTGAAGAAAAAAACTTTCTACATAAGGTATGTTTTATAGTGTATAAAAACGCTCTCGAACTTTGCGATACCAATGTATCGAAGGATGGAAAAATGAAAAGCCATGTTAGCCCAATTGTTTTCGTGCAGCGTGCTCTCAACTTTCCAACTTATTTTTCTCCCATCTGCTTCATCTATCTCTGTGTCTTTCAAAATTCATTTAAAAGATCATTCTTAGCAAATTTTTTGATCCATCACCAGATGTGGTGAAGGAAGACTTTAAACGTGTTAAGGAAGATAGAGTATATGTGCTTAATAGCCGTGAGGAAACCATGAGAGCAATATAAACGACGGCCACATCATAATGCCCCTGCGTTGCTCACTACCTCCAAAGATAAAATAAAATTTTGTGAAAGAACAAAAATTTACTTGAAAAAGAAGCAGCACTACAGCAGTTGACAACACCCCCGCAAAGTATTTCCCTTTATATGGAAGTCGAGCACCATCAAGTGCTTTCAACGCGCAAAACGTTGATTCTCCTCAAAAGAACTGCAATCAGACCGAGTGTTCGGAAGCAACATCCGACACCGTTGCCTTCGCTAACGCAATCAATTACCGGGGTTTCACCGAAGTTTCCCCGAACTCTGATACACTGTCACGCTCTGCTGAAATTAATCTGTAAGGCGGGAATGTTTACTTCCGCAGCACCCAAACTTCCACTGTTTTCCTGTGTAACAGCGCGCACGCGCACTGTTACACAGGAAAGCATTGGACACACACACACACACACACACACACACACACACACACACACACACACACACACACACACACACACACACACACACACACACACACACACACACACACGCACACACACACACACACACACACACACACACACACACACACACACACACACGCACGCACACGCACGCGCGCGCGCGCGCACTCACATTAAACTATAACAGAAAATAGCAGTCTTTTTCTGTTCTCTTTCGTGTTCTCGTCCTTTTATTTTTTTACTTTTTCTTCTAACACCGTTAACCGCTATCTTTTGACCCTGTTTACCATGCGTCTTCTTTCCTGTACACTGCCCCACATTGTTTAATGTGACCCTCATTGGTCTGGTGAAGGTTCTGCCAAAGTCGGTGTGCCTATCCATATACGCCGATGATATTTGCCTCTGGAGTGCTACAGTTACTCACCCTCAGGTGCGTGCACGAATACAGCGGGCAGCAACCCTCACAACAGCCTACCTTCAGAAACAAGGCCTAAATATATCAACTGTGAAGTGCGCGTTGATGGCGTTTACACGCAAACCAATGACGCCATACCCTGTTTACATCAATGGGCAGAGTGTGAAATATGCACGGACGCATCGTTTCCTGGGCATAATAATCGACAGAAGTCTTTCGTGGAGCCCACATTGTGCGTACTTGAAGAAGAGACTGCTATCTATTGGGCATATTATGAAATTCTTGTGCGGTAAAGCATGGGGAACTTCTGTGGCCTCCATGCTACAGCTGTACAGGGCCTTATTTCTGGGTCCTGTACATCTATTCGATTTGCAAGTGTTAGTCAGTACCGGCGCTACAGCTTGCCGGTACTGACTAACACTTGCAAATCGAATACTCATTCATTGGAGAGTTTGCAGGGTCAGGCACTGCGTATCTGCCTAGGACTGCCCCGATGCGCTTCTACTTATGCCACAATCATGCTTGCCAAAGACCATCCGGTCAGGACATATATAGTTGTGGATTGCCCCAGAGCGCACATTCGACATGCTAGCCGTGTCCCCGACCACCACTTGGCCCTTCTACCTTCCGGAAGACCACGTGCTATGTTTTCAGACGTCATAGCCAAGCACCTAAACAGCATTTCATCAGGATATACGCTAGCTGCGAGAACGGCATGTCCTTTGTGGTGCCTCGACCAGCCGCAAGTACGTCTAGAAATTCCGGGAATCAAAAAGAAAAGCAGTCACTCCAGAGTAGCATTGAAGCAAGCAACACTGCTATTATTACATGAGTTGTACTTAGACCGAACGCAGATATACACTGATGGGTCCGTCTCATCCAGCAGCTCATCAGGTGCCGCTGTGATTCCGGCTGCAGAAATGACAATCAAGTTTAAGTTGTCGCATATGAGTACATCTATAGCATCAGAGCTTGCTGCTATAAGGGCTGCTTTACAATATCTCGTTCAAGAACGTCCAGGAAAATGGGTCATATTCTGTGATTCGAAGGCAGCGCTTCAGAGTTTGCAGTCTGCCATGCGTAGGAGGAGTCATGACCAGCTGGTACAAGAAATAAGACATTGCCATCATGAAGCTTTAGCACGAGGGCATGATATTATATATCAATGGCTGCCTGGACATATCGGTATTACCGGAAATCAATTAGCCGATGATGCAGCCCGCTCAGCCCATGAAGAAACCAGTGTAGTTCCGATTCCTCTATCAAGGAATGATGCAGCAAGACAACTTTACCTGCTGGCTCGAGATCTCACACGCACGTTCTGGTCGTCTACCAGCTTCCAAAGGTGTCAATTTTATGAACTGGATCCTTCGCTGAAGCTAAAGCTACCATCACAACTTTCCCGCTCCGATGCGACACTGTTATGCCGCCTTTGGTTGGGTGTTGCATTTACAAAGGTGTACTCCTTTCGCATTGGTATGGCAGACACTCCTACATGCGACTACTGCGGAGCTGAAGAGACCATCGAACACGTCCTGTGCAGCTGCGCTTGCTACGACACACAGCGATGCCAGCTCCGGATGGTTTTGAATCGACTCGAACCCGGACCATTTTGTGTGCAGAAGATACTAGGACCTTGGGCATCTGCCTCAGTTGCGCAGAAAGCAACTAAAGCACTGCTACTTACCTTAAGTCCACAAACCTGAGCGACCGCCTGTAGACTGTGTGTGCTCCCCGAGTGTGCTCGTGATTGTGTGTACCTTCTCATCTTTCTGCAACCTCTTTTCTCCCTTTTATCCCTTCCCCAGTGCAGGGTAGCAAACCGGATGTGCGTCTGGTTAACCTCCCTGCTTTTCCTTGCATCTTTATATCTCTCTCTTCTGTACACTGCGCAGGCTGATGCCATTTTGCGTGGCACCTTCTTCAGCAGCTTTAATTCTGAAGCGGTGCATGAGGCCACCTCATTTTGCTGCATCTTTGATTGTACGAAACCATATAAGTGATGGTACGAAACTACATATATATAATGATTGCGTTACTGTACCACATCAGCTCATGTTGGATTTAACTCAAAGTATATGAAAAGCAGACGAAGGTATGATAAGCACTTTTAGAAGTCGATTAAAAAGTTTTATGGACTAAACCTGGTGGCAGAATAAGCTATCCGATAAATGGCAGAATGGAAGGCTGCCACATGTAGCTCAAATGCACTAATATAGGCGTAATCTATGCACATACTTTCTCTTTCACCAATTTCACTTGGTATCATGTCAGCGTAGTTTTTGCTGGAACGTCCTCCTTGCCAGGCTATTTTTAACTGCCATTTATGTAGACATATGACGCGGAGATCTCACTCACAAACGCATATCATACTGATAGCTTTGATGCTATGTTTCCCTTAAGGAAAGTTTGACTTTACTCCGTAATTGTGAAATGAGAGCTAGACCTAATTAGTGTTTGCTAAGTGTTGCCTAATTACCAACTACTGTTGAAAAGTATTTACTGTGCATATCATTCTTTGCACAAACCCGTTATCATTAGGAATACTCACCGCACTTATGTTTTGTTCTTCAAAATTTTACACGCATGAAAGTTTGGTCAATCTGTGAGCCTAAAGTATGAAAAAATCGCAACGTAAAATTGTAGCATACGCATGAGCAAAAAAACAAAACCTGATCTTGTTCCACACGCATACTCTAATGGGGCATTCCCATAAATTGTACGATACTTGAGTAGACGCAATAAAAATAAAATTGTGAACAAAGGAAAGGAACTAGATTAAAGCCTCTATTATGTGCAGAGTTGTTTCGCGTTCAGATTTGAAGAGTGGTTGGTGTCTTGCGTTGCTTACACAATTTACGCGAAGCAACGTAACAAAAAACGGAGCCGTAATTACCGGGCCAGAAGGAGTGACGTGGAACACGGTCTGTAGTCCTTGAGACGTTCAGGTGACCAGTGGGATGTCATGCAAGTGCGCGAGAACAGTCTGACGCATGTGGGTAGGTATGGCCAGCAGCAAGTGAGGACCATCAGGATGCACGTTGTAATGGTATGGAACGCCATCATGAAGCACGAACATACGGAGCAATGGAGGAGTAGTGGGGTTACTCAGCTGGTTGATGATCTCTCAAGAGAGTATCGCGTCGTTGCTCATCTCCGATGTGTGCCAATGCTGAAAGCATCACGGCCGTGGACAAGGCGTTCTCAGGAAGATCAGGTGCATCTACTGAGTGACGAGACAAGCAATCAGCATCCTCGTGTTGGCACCCCGTCTCATAGGCGACGGTAAATCAGTATTCTTGTCGTCGCCAGGCCCACGATCTCAGCCGGCTGGTACGGTCGTTCAGCGATGACAGCCAGCATAAGAAGAGGTTGTCCATGACAACAATGAATGACCATCCATACAAATATTGGCCAACTTTGCCTATGGTCGAAACAAATGCGAGGCGTTTGCGTTCCGTGGTGGAATAATTTCACTCTGCGGGTGAAAGAAGACGGCTAGCGTATGCAATGACAATGTCAGTACCATGTAGCTGAACCAAAACAGCAGCAATGCCATGGCCGCTGGCGTCGGTGCGCAGTTCTGTTGGAGCGGAAAGATCGAAGTGGCCAAGAATCAGCGGCGACGTGAGGCGCATGTATAAGTTCAGTGAATGCAGTGACCTGTTGGGTACCCCTCATGAGAACCACATGCTTCTTCAGTAGGTCCGTTAGAGGGCGTGCAATGTCATCAAAAATTGCACATGAATCGTCGAAAGTAGGAGCAGAGGCCCACAAAGCTTCGAACATCATTGGAGCGTCGAAAGTAGGAGCAGAGGCCCACAAAGCTTCGCACAAGTTGGAACAGGGAAATCCTTGAATGCGTACACTTTGTCTGGATGAGGTCAAACACCAGAAGAATCGACAGGGTGGCCTAGGACAGTAAGCTGCCGACGGCTGAAGTCACACTTCGACGAGTTGAGCTGAAGCCCTGCCTTTCGGAAAACAAACTTTCGAGAGGCACTGGAGGTGCGTCCCGAATGTCGGCGAAAGCAAAACTACGTCACCAAAGTTAGCATAAGCATATTGACCACTTGAAACCATGCAGTATATAGAGCGTTCATCATTCCTTCGAATGTAGCTGGGGTGTTGCATAACCCAAATGGCATCCCTTTAAACTGAAAAAAGGCCATCAGGTGTTGTAATTGTGGTCTTTTCAGTGCCAGTGTCAGCAAGTGCAATCTGTTAGTACCCTTTACGAAGGTCTATCGAAGAGAAATACTTTGCACCACTGAGAGAGTGAAGGGCGTCATCTATGCGTGATAGGGTGTACCCTTTTTTTTTTGCGGCCTTGTTGAATTTTCATGTGAAGACTTTTCGCTTCTTCACAGTGCCGACATTCGCTAATGACGTCGTTCACTCTCGTAGAGTTTCTATATACAAAAAAAGTAAAGGCCTCGTCTGCAATTCTCTTGAAAATGTGCGCCACCATTTCAGGTTCTGGCATCTTGTTGTCAACCTTGTGGCATAGCGAGAGCACATATTGAATATATGTCAAGTATGACTTGGTGCAGGTCTGGAGTCGGCGCGCGAGTTCGTTCTGTGCAACTCGACGTCGCCCGATGGGTTCGCCAGATAGATCAATGAATTTGTGCTCGCAAATGTTCCAGCTTGTTATACCTTGCTCGTGATTACAATACCAAACTTTGGCTGTGCCTTCCAGGTAAAAGAGGATGTTCGCCAGCATGAGCGTCGAGTACCATTCATACAGTGCGCTCACACGTTCATAGAGCTGAAGCCGATCCTCAACATAGGTGTTGTCAGTGCTGGAAGAGGTGCCTGAGTCGCGTGCTGGAGTCAGAACGACGGTGAGGCTAGCGGCGGTTTGTTGCCGCCTGGCTGGCCGAGGCACGGTTGGTGATGTTTGGCACGGTTGGCAGCCAAGGAGCGTCCGATACTGAGTATTGTCGTGAAGGCTAAAGCTAAGAGAACCCGCACTCTCCACGAAAGTGTTGAGGGGAGAAAAAGCGTTGCAGAGTATACTTACAGACAATAACGTCAAGTACGCAAGGCAGAGCAAAGTTCACACGGATGATGTTGTTGTTGATGATGATGATGATGATGACGATGACGACGATGACACCTTAACTATGGCTCATACCCACACAGAAAGATCGGCCAAGAACTGAATATATGAGTCACATTTCCAATATTGAATATTTATGGGAAAATAATGGGCGCAAAACAAAACGAGTGCAATAAGTGATGTTCTCGCATTCAGACCAGAGAGAATAGTGATTATGTTGACTACAACTAAACATGCTTAAGAATTAGTTTTACTAATCATAATCATAGTAAAAAAGACAACTCTTTTACTTTTTTTTCCAGCGGATATCAGGGAGCATCGTCTTTGTCTTTGCTGTCTTCCTCCTCATCTCTGACAGCGCGTCGTAGCAATATATTCAAAGCGTGCGACTTTTTTTTTTATCTCAAAAATAAGTTGAAACAGAATTGTAACCCAGTTGTATAGCTAATAAGAATTTAATTTATTTGTTATTTATTAACGTATACGTAATCTTTGCCATCGCTTTAATAAGTATCGACGTATAGCAAAGATTAATTACCATTGAACATATTTCTGCAGGTCAAAGCGAGTTCTATATCTGAGGGACATTACACTTTGTAGTGCTCTGATCCTACTTTTATCAATAATTCTAGGACAGCTATTATCGTGGGCCTTCTCAACGCGTATACTAATATTTTTTATGATCAATTGAGTTTAGTGAAACTGTAAAGACCCCGAAGATTCTCTTCCCCTGTGAACAAGCACAAACCGTGAACGGGAGTTTTCGATCGGCGCTAGCAGCCACTACGACAATGAATCCCTAACCACACAGAAAAGAACCGTTCAATTACCTGGTTATGACAGTGCGACAGTGCAGGCGGTTTTGTTCGGCATGGAAAGTCTGAGTATAGAAATGTTGTTTCGGGACATATTCTAACCGTGAAAATACGCTGACAACAAGGTAGCTCGGCTAGACGGGTGCCGTGTTTAGGTGTATGCCCGAACTTATGCACATGTGCATGTTTTAGAGGCTATACAGCAAACCACTCGAATACGTCCACGAGGTGGCGGCAGTTTTAAGCGTGCATACGCTGTTTAATAATGAAAGCCGAGCCAACGATCCGATACTTGCTCTGAAGAGCATCATACATTATTCGCTAAGCCTCCTGGCTGCTTCATTAGTCATACCGAAAGGTCTGAGTAATTGGCGACTTGGGGCAATTCGATTAGGAGACACGGGCTAGCAGGCTGCGGCTCGGACAACGCATGACTTGGGCAGCGTATTGCGTACCATACCTGAGACATTGGGTATTCCTCGTTATGGCTTGCGACTTCTTCTCCACTCTCGTGATTCTTGTGCACTTGTGCGGCACTTGTGCAGTAAGCCATGCCTCCGGCTCAGCACCCCTTATCGCACCTTCAGCTTTGTTAGGCCGTAAATCCGCCTCTAACTGCATTGCTATTTCAACCACAGAGTGTTTTATTCATTCCCACGATGACAGATTGATTGATTGATATGTGGCGTTTAACGTCCGAAAACCACCATATGATTATGAGAGACGCCGTAGTGGAGGGCTCCGGAAATTTCGACCACCCGGGGTTCTTTAACGTGCACCCAAATCTGAGCACACAAGCCTACAACAATGCCGCCTCCATCAGAAATGCAGCCGCCACTGCCGGGATTCGAACCCCCGACCTGTGGGTCAGCAGCCGAGTACCTTAGCCACTAGACCACCGCGGTGGGGCCCCAGAATGACAGTGATAGGTAAGACATGCCATGAAGCTTTGCAAGTGAACTGACTCTGCTGTCACTGTATCGCCCACTTCCAAGCAATGTAAATGGTGCCTGCGGTATTGGCAATCGGCTTTGGAGTGTACACGCTACTCTACCGAAGAGACAATGTGCTCCACTGCGCCCACGCTTACGGCGATATTCAAAGATCCCCGAGGCTAAAAAACCGCCCCGTGCTTCCCACGCACGTTCTGATGCTGCTTGGCGCCGAGGAAGCAGCGACACAGTGACCCCTTTCCCTTTTAGTGGCGCTCTTGGGGCAGTCGTGTACGTGTATAAAACATTCATTTCTGCGTCGGTGGCCTGAGCATATATAACGCTTTAAATTAGCGGTAATCGTAGCATATATGTTGGGCGAGGGCAACATCTGCCATTTTGGGTGATACGAACTTACATAAACAGAATGTACTTGTGTCGTGTGAGCCTTCCAATTATATATGCATGCTATTTCGAAGGTTCAATACCTCTACAAGGGAGAATTATCGCTCACAGAGCAGCTTGGTTGGCTGCGACACTGGTATGCTATTCTTTGCGGTGTCGTGCTAGAAGCAGCTGGATTTCCATTTCTCTTTTATAGAACTTCTAATTTGGGAGATTTTTCTAGGACTAGGCTTCCATGTAGAAGGTGTTGTTCTGGATATTTGCATTCTTTGAAAAAAAGGCTGCCACGACAGTGAAGCAATCGTTGTCACCGCGTACGAAATGTACGTCGAGCTGGAGGTACTCTTCCGCACCTAATGTTACAATGAGATGACTAAAGAAAGCTAATTATTAGGCTTTTTGTAATTGAAATCAGCGCAGAAATCAAGAGAAGCATTTTTGTCCTCTATATAAATGACTTTCCAATGAAATCTATTGTTTGATACACTGATTCATGAAGGTGAAGTTCCCTATCAGTAAAATATCAAACTGAGGAAGCCAAGCACGCAGGAAATGCGACCGCTGTGTTTATAAGACAAACGTTTTAAGTGATGAACTTGGAAACAAGGCACAATGTAGCAGAATAGGCTCACGGAAAATGTCGAGTGGCCTGAAATGCATGTGTGTGTGGCGTATTCTTTGTGTGTATTGTTTCGGGATTCTGTGGTTCTATTTGAATGTTCGATTTAGTGCAGATAACAACTTTACGGGCATATTTCACACCAGTACTTTGCAGTGGAAAGGAATGCTCGGCGTGGCTGATTCAGTGTTGACGGCATATTGCTTCATTCTTAGTTCTGGGATATCATTTATAAATATATACTGTCAGCGCAGGAAAATAAGACACAACGTCTGTATGGTTGGCCGGCTGTTTTTATTCCGCCTTGTTTTCTCTTCGTCATCTTCTCCCTCTCACCAAGTATGAGTTCGAGAACGATCGCTGCTTATTTAACCTTCACTAATTTATATATATATATATATATATATATATATATATATATATATATATATATGCATTTTGCAATTTACATTGAAACCCTTTCATCTTTGCCGGTGCCGACTGAGCAAAGCCCTGAGTCGACGCGGACTTTCTCTGAAACTCAGCGTCATCTTTTTTTCAGGCCGAAGCAATGGAACGCCCCCGCCGGGAGCTAAGCTTGTGATCGCATTTCTTGCTCTCGATTTCTCCCCCCCCCCTTTTTTTTTTGACAACTTGGATGCGCCGGGTCACGTTGGAGAATCGGTGCGTGTTAGAAGAGAGGAGAAAAAATGCGTGCCTCTTTAACCACACCGCTTTCAACAGCTGATGCGACTGCGGTTCCTTGAAAGCTATTCTCCCCGAACCGCAAGCGCCCTAAAAGCTGGTTGAGTAAAAAAACGGAGGGAATCAAAAAGAAACAAAAGAGTACTTTATGAAACCACTCGAGCACTTCATAGTCACGTTGGAGATTTTTCTCTCGTTTTCGTTTTATTCTCAAGATGGGAGGCAGAGGCACACGAGGCAGTCCATTGTGTACGTGCTCTCTGCAGAGGTAGGCCTCTTATAAGGTATTCTTACGTCTGCTGCGACAAGAGTGCAAGTGTACCCTCGCACAGCTACTCCTCACGACTCCTCACCCCCATTTAACAGCTGGTGAAAAGGACTGTTGCTGACCATCCTGAAACATCTTTGTGAAATTTCCTTAATACTCCTAATAATGTTTTTGTTTTCTTCAAGTTGTCGTAAATCGAATCGAGTAAATGGAGTGCACTAGCCTTACACTTTGCGAGTGCAACAAATTTCATTTCGTGACCTTTGGGTCAGCCAAATTGGGTTTCGTCGACCACGTGCCCGCTCGAACTCTTGCATTTCTTTCAGTGGGCTGCGCTGTATCTATATGAGTGGTACAGACTTGTAGTTCCTATGGTGCCACTTGGAGTCACTCTGGCAGCAACCAGCTTCACATCCCCATTCTTCCTTAAACTTAGTTTTCTTGTCAACAATTCTCATCTACTTTCGGTGTTGTGCGCTAGGAACGAAAACAAACCCAATGAAGCAAGAAACCAAAATAATGATATAAGGAGATGTGAGCGAGTTGCTATGAATACCACTTACATGCATGTATGCACACGTAGGCACGCGGTCAAAAATAAACTGGAGAGGAGCAAAGCCTGTAGGGAATGGTGTTTCTGCTGCACTAGCATCATATGCTATATGTTCGTCTAACTGCTGTCTTCTTAGTTCTTAGTAGACTGGTGGCGAGTAGCGGGATTTACCCTGTTTTTGAGGCGCATATATATTTTGCAATGAACCATGACTACATGACACATCACGACATTAGATGCCGACAAGTTGATGCCCCAAACCTCTCACCATGTGTCATTATTTCATAATAGGAGCACAATATTTGTCGACCTTGCGTCATCGACAGGCCACAATAGGACGAGGTCATCGCCTAAACTGAACTTCATGATGAACCGTGCGATCATCATAAAGGTCATCAGCTCAAGTGTCATCACATGAAGTGAACTTTGTGATTATTCGTGGCTACAAGGCACACCATGTCGACAAGAGACGCCAAAAAATCGAGCCCCTAAGATCTTCGCATAAAAAATAGAAATAAGATTAAGCAAATGTTGATTGTATTTTCTTAATATACGACATGTGTTCGCTAACTTTTGTTTCTGCTTGATGTTTTCCATGTATGCATAGGAAACAGCATACACAATTATAATGTGTCTCAGATAAAGCACACAAAATTCTAGGCATTACATATAAAGCCAAGAATATACTAATAACAATCCAATTGAAAAGTTACCATTATTGTTTAAAGAACTTCATTCGACGGACTGGCGAAGAAAACGATGCTTGGCAAAGAACGGCGTAAAATCGCTGCGCACGTTTCCCGTTCGTTTCTTTTCGTGTTCGGCACTGCGTCGTGCCGATAAAGTGAACTATTTCGTTCAGCCCTCACTGTATGTCTGGAATGTCGAGCAAGTGGGAGTTTCTGATGGAACAATCTAGCACGTGCTGTGTACATAAGGTGGAAAAATGGCGCTCCGAACAAGCCCACTTCTATTATATTGCCGGAAAGTTTTCCCACGAAGGCCTTCGAAAATGAAATGTCTCCGCGTTAGCATGGCTCTTTTAGCCCGAAGTCCTCTGAAGTAGCCCACGTTTTCATCGTTCCAAAATATAAGAGCAATCTTTTGACAATACCCAGGAAATTTTTAAATATTACATATTGAAAAAAGTACAGGTAAATAAAAGCGTTGAGTAAACATTCAACTCGTGTCACTGTTGTTACAAAAACACGGGATCCTGTGCCCTTCATATATACTTGTGTCAATTCTACTGTAATTGAAATTGTCTAGAATTAGTTCTTACACTGAACTCAGGGTGTACGAAATTGCCGTAGTAAACATGGCTGTAGTTATGTTTCCTCAGGAAATAGCACAGTTTCCTTCCAAGCCCCTCCAAACAATGCTTAGTGAAACAGCGCCTCTAGAAGGGGAAGAAAGAAAAAGCAGGGAGGCCAACCATACACCCATCCTACTTCCCTACGCCATTGGGAAGGGCATTAAGGAGTGGAACGAAAGAAAAATCGTCGTGAGCGCTTCCGAGTTCGTACACATTGTATACCTTCAGCGCGCGAGGAAGCGCACGCTGGATAAAGAGGGAGAATATGGGAGAAAATGCGCCAATTAATTTACAAAAGAAAGGTGTTTTCCCATTACGTTCTGTCTTGTGAGCTGAAATAAAAAGAAACTACTTGCCCAGTGTGGGATAATGGTCCATGTTTTACCGGGTCTCAGTGAGAAATTAGTGGCTTACCGAGAAACTGCGAAAGGAGAAAAAGAGCGTGAAACTCCTAGGATGGATGAAAGCAGTACGGCTTTCTGTATACAGCCAGCGCATAATATAAGTGAGTGAGTGTGCCACATCGTGTCGGCTTATACTCACGTGTTTATGCCGCTGCAAAAGATAACGGCACGAAGAATCGGGGGAAGGAAGGATCCAGTAGTGGTCATTCGCACGACCTCAATAATGATAGTGCCAAGAACAAGCTCAAGCAAGAATACATCAAGGAACATGGTGTTGGTAGCTTATCTCCACGTCACTTTTCGATCCGCAGCTATGAAGCCCACATAAACAATGAAATGAATTGTTGATGTGTTTCAAAAGATGAGCACTCCAAGAAGCGCCAGCAAACTTAAATTAACCAAGCGTCATACACTACGCCTTGCCCCACAATCGTGTCTTGGTTTTCGGAAATACACAGAATAACATTTCATTCCTTGCTTTTTTTTCTCGAACAGTGCAAGGTTGTATCGACGCGCTTGCCGGCCGCTCGGAAAGTGCGTCGATAAATATCAGTAACTATTATCAGTAAATATTATTGCTAGCACAAACAGTCCAAGTAAGAGTGGTAGGTGCATGTTTGAGACAGAGAGCACTCACAAAAGAGGGAGAGAGACACTCATAAAAACGAGAGAGATGTAATGCCCTAAAGCACATACGAAAGGCGCTGAATCGCTGGCTTCTCCTCAGCTGTCAATTTTGTTTACCAGCTTTTCATATGGGGAGCATTCGATTTCTACTTTAGTCGAACATTTCTGTGCCACCTGCGCGTAGACACCACCACATTCCTCGGGAAGATCTTTCGAGAAAACCTTCTCTGTAATGTGGCGGACAATTTGCGTACTTGTGTTTGCCCTCTATCACTCTGTACCATTGGATGAACTCTGTGTGACCTTCTCACATCTCTGCGTGTCTCCAGCGAACGCACACACTGCCGCTATTCAAGCTACACCACGCACAGGCTGCCACTAATGGCCGTGGGCCCGCCTGACGACCGGCCCCTGTCGGAATAGTATTGCAACTTCGAGTTGAAGTATCGTCGCACGGAAAGATGGCCTTTTGGACAGACCATTTAACTCGTACTCCTCAGATTTACTTTTTTGTTTCTTTTTTTTCGGCACTTATTTTTTTGTATGGCTCATCAAGCAGATGCATCGATTCCGGTTAACCTTCTCGCCTTACCCCTCTCACTTTCCATGTCTTTCTGGCTTTCTATACTGTGAATGCATGTGCACGCCTCTGCGTCACCATATCATTTATTTATCGTGCCCTCGTGTGTGTCTTCCATGTTCTCAGGTTAGTTTTTTATGAAAAATCAGTTGGCCAATTTTTCCTCCGTCTTTTATTTCATTCAAGATGCACTGCTACACGCATATTTAGGGCCAGACATCAAGAGCTGCAGCTAGTACTCATCGCTGATTGCCCAAGCCGAAAGTCGGGCATGACTGATGGCGACTCGAAGTCGCCAACCTCGTTTGTAAAATTTGGTGCACAGTGTCGGAGTGCGAATTTAAGATCTAGTGCGCAGTGAAGCCGAAAGAGCGGGAACAAGTGGAAGTAATTAGCGCCGGTGATGTCAAGGGGTTATCGTTTCTCCTCAAGTCATCAACCCTCGCCACGTTCTTGTTCTGCCGTAATGCGCAAGTCATTCCACAGTTCTAGATGTTTGAGACAATACAGTGAAGGCTGCGGTGAAACAGAAAGTTTATTTTCCGATACGTAAACGTTCGCGCAGTACGTACGTAAACGTATATCTTTACGTTTGCAGAAGCCACTAAATGGAAGAAGATACTGTATTTACACTACATGTAGATAACATAAGATTGAATCGTCACTGTGTGGAAATAACAAGAGATGTGTTTAGCGCGCACAGTACCCTAGTACACGCAAATGGGTGCAAAAAAGAGCTTGTAATGACGTGAAACTTGGGGAGGGGCAAAACACCCCGCAATGAACCAGTGTTTCTTATTGGAAAATGCCAGCCGACTTGAGAAGTCTAATGCTGCAGACACTCCAACATGCTGAGGCCATTAGGAGCGTCGTCCTTTATATTGGGGGCTCCTTTAGACACAGAGACCCGCATCCCGCTTTTATTTAATGCGCACGCTGGTGCTAGTGGTGAAAACTTTAGTCACTGGGCGTTCTCTACGGAAAAGCTTCGAGTACTCAGACGTTGTTGCCTTTGCGATGGAGGAATTTAGACTAGGGCTGTGCTTATATATATATATATATATATATATATATATATATATATATATATATATATATATATATATATATATATATATATATATATATATATATATATATATATACATACATATATATATATAGGCCCGCGCTATTATTGTTCCATAATGTACAATATATAGGGTAGTAGACAAGCACGAGAAATTATCCACACTGTGCAGTCAAGCTAAATACGCCAAATTGAAGCAATGCTATAGTCGCATTTTCTGCTCACTTTCGCAATCACCCAGCGCAGCTCAAGACAACATTAGTGTCAACGTTACACGCATGAAGGAGAACTTGATGGAGCGAGGAAGTGAAAAAAAATCCGGTAGCTCTATCTCAAAGCCTAGATGATTGTTTTCCTGAATTCGAATAGTGAATTGTTCTAACCAGCCAACGTAAAATACATTGAGCATGTATTCAATCTATACAGAGGGCCCTGCTGCAGAGTTTGATTTTGCCTGTTCTTCGAATAAGTCAGAAGAAAATGCAATAAAACACCAATGCGGAAGTTTGGTTGGGAAAAAACTTTGAGACAAATAAAAGCCTTGTTTGTGCGAATGATGGAAAAATAGGGATACCGAACAAAAAAAAAAACAATTTTGCGAAAGGTTAGATAAAAAGAAATGGCAAAATTGTTTGTACAAAAAGGCGACAGCAGGTGCTAAGTACATCTTTACGTCTATACATCGACAAGAGCTAGAGTTTCAAAAAAAGATAATGAAACAAATAGCCGATGAAATTGCGGGGACGCTGAATTCCAGCTGAACTTTCGAAGGAGAAGCCACAAAAAGGCTGTTTTTGTTACTCCAATGCGCTGCTTTATCAAGTGTGGCACAATGTTTCATTTCCGGCAAGTGCTGGGGACACTTCACTTCTTTAGTGTTTGGTTGGCTCTGTTTTGGTATGCTTGTTTGGTTGTCTAATCTGAGGTGAACTTTCCGAACTGAAAAAAAGCCGATTGAAGTGCGATGACCAAGAAGGCAGGACGCGTAGAAGCGTAGTTCCTGTCCACACTTTTTCGCCGATACAGCTTATAACATCGTAAAAATACTGAGTAAGAGGGTGAGATGCTGCACCACATACCAGTACTGAGCAAGCCAAATGCGAACAAACAAAAACAGCAAACAAAGCAATGAAACAAACAATCTCCGGAACCACTCGGAAGTGCAAAGTCGTTACGAGGTTCCCCAAGTAACAGCGGTATAACAGACGCACGAGATTTTGAGCGTATTGCTCGAAAAGTTGGATGCGTGGCTAGTTATGGGTCCAGATTCTTCTCCTTTTGTTAGGCGTCCAAGAATGCGTGACTGCGGGTACTTAATGTTTGCACGGCACTCTGCGCTGCCATGCGCAATTCACACTTATTCGTGTTACAATGTGCTGCGTTCATTTCTGTGAATAAGAACATAAATTCGAACAGTAGTGTGATAAAGAACGCTCCATAAGTTAAAAAAAAAAAAACATGCCGAATGTGCGTAGGGTGGGTAGAGTCTACGAATAAGACGCTCGTTTTTTCCGATAGCACAATGCTCACCACTGCATGGGCACCCAAAAGGAGCTTGCCGTTCAGGTTGCTGAAGAAAACAAAGATGCAATTTTATGAATAGCCTTATTTACTCTGTACATATTGTGCAATTTTTCATGACTCAAAATGATGACCAAAGCATTCATAAAATTGTTAAAGACAAAATAGTGGCGTGAGTGGCGGTTGCATAGTAGTGATGTGGTGCCTAAACCGCACAGAATTGACATATACTGTGCGCTGCCTCTCTTTCTCTCTCTCTCGTAGAGAAACGCACGATCACTGTTCTTCTAACGTTCAAACTGCTACGCCCCTTTCTCTTGCTTTGGCTAACGTACCACCTAATTTCACCTGGTTACCGTTCGTGCCTGCTCCCTCTGGATGAATGGATGGATGCTATGAGCGTCCCCTTTATAACGGGGTGGTGACAAGTATGCCACCAGGCTCGACAAAAAAAAAAAAAAAAACCTTTTTTTCTTTTTATGTTGGCCTAATGCCTCTACTTCGATAAATTCTATCTTAATGGAAAAAAAGGTAAATTTTCAGCTTAAGTTCTCTGCCATTTACGACACACTGTCCATATTTTATTTTTCCAATATTTATTTTTGTCCTTTCTCTCTAATTTTCTGCCACCAATACTCTAACCGTCTCTTACTTATTTCAATCGCGGGTGTGTTCAGCTTTCCATTGTTGTCCCTAAAACCCAAGGCTTCCTGTAGGCTCGTGCCCAAACGTACACCTGGGTGGATATCTCCACATTCAATCAGAACATGCTCCGCCGTTTCCTTATCTTTCCCGCAGCATGTGCATTGTTCTTCTTCTTTACTGAATCTTGCTTTATAACTACGCGTTCTAAGGCAACCCGATCTCGCTTCAAACAGTAAAGCGCTTCCCCTTGAATTATCGTAAAATGCCTCCCTCCTTATTTCATTTTTGCCCTTTCGGTAGTTACTCAAAGCCGGTTTTTTCTCCATAGCTGCCATCCAGTAAATCCTCTCCGCCTCCCTGACTTTTCCCTTAACGCTCTTTGTTGACATACGGCTTACAATACCAGCCGTATACTTACTAGTGAGTCTTCTAGTTCTTTTTCTCCACTGTGTGTCCACGCTCTTCCTATACAAATAACGGAACACCTTCTCTGCCCATCTACTCTCCTTCATATTTCTTAGCCTTTCTTCGAACCTTATTTTGCTCTGCGCTTCCCTCGCCTCAAAACCTGCCCACCCCATATCGCCCTTTACAGCCTCGTTTGTCGTCTTCCCGTGAGCACCCAACGCGAGGCGTCCCACAGTCCTTTGATTTACATCCATTCCCGCTTGCACCTCTGCCCTCATGCACACCACTGAGTTCCCAAAAGTAAGCCCTGGAACCATTACACCTCTCTTCTGTATGCCTCCTGACCCCTGGTGTAGCCACGAGAAGTGTTCAACCCTCCCTTTTCTCTCATCCAATTTTTCAATTTTGGATGTGTACGTATACGAACACACATTTAAATGGACAAAGGAACATAAAAAAAAAGTTCCTTCGGCAGACTTCTCTGCTAACCCGGCACACAGCGGGCAGTAAATGATGCTAGCGAAAGCTGAATGATCTTTCATGAGTCAAATGGGACCGCTTTACGTAGCACAATCTAACGATTTTATGAAAACAAAGGCCTCATTGCAAGACAAAAATGCCATAATTTGCATAACTTTGAAAACGTGCCCGAACAATACAATTATGCCGGCCATAAGCCGAAGCCCTTGCTTGCACCTATGATGCTGTTACAGGCACGCAGCACAGATAGGAAACAGCGTGACGGTTTTGGACAACGCGGTATACTGTGTGGGCAATCAGAAACATTGCGAAAGAAAGTTCAGAAGTTTCAGGAATGCACACTGGTGGCTATAGAATCGCCACAAACGAGGAATGTGTTTTATATTTGTCGACAATCGAGTTGTTTGTCTACGCGGCATCACTAGGCGAACAATCGAATGAAGCTCCCGGCTCTGACCTCACTAAAGCAAGCACGCGATGTCGTTGAACGCTCGATGATGTCGCTAGACTATGTGTACGGTAAGTATCCTGTCTGATAAACAAAGAAACGCGTGGCGTGCGAGAACGCGCAGAATGATAAGCTATCTGCGCAGATGGAGGTGCGACATAACTTTCCCAAGAATGTGGGTTAAACTGCGTAACTGTTGGTAGAGTTACTATTGACGTTTTTCTGGAGGTATTAGTATAGGTAAGAATAAGTATCGAGCGGAGGGCATCGATACAGAACATGAACAGCAAGCTACAAATTTGGCGCGCACGAAAGCGTTTGTATGGAGCCATGTCGCTCCTAGGGGAACGCTAGTAATTATGCGATCACTCTCTTGTATACTTAGGTGCTCTGCGATAATTTGGTGGCGTACCGTGATCAACTATGCATGCTAGACAACAGAGCAACCTTCAGTATCCCTGTGTTTCATCACGTGCACAATATTACCGAGTCATTTAAATCATGTTTCAAAACATTGCCCTTTGGCACATTTCATGCAAAGAAGTTAGTGCGAAGTTGAAGGCGTAATAATAGACTTACATGAGTGATCGTGTGACTAGTAAGGTCAGTGGCAATCTGATCAGAAGGCTGACAAGTTTGCCCATTGTTCTAATCCTTCCGTCATCCGTCTTTATGACAGCACCAGCCTATTTGGTATTCAGTTTCTCCTTGTTCAATCTGATGAGGTAATTAAGCCAACTGAGTTTAGGGTAACGTTATCTTAACTACAGAGAACGCTCACTTAATACGAACCGTTAAAAGCGCGACAGTTGCAACTGAGGTTGTGCTATATATGTAGTTTGTTTCTCTCACAGCGAACGTGCCTCAACTCTTTGAAACACTTATGATAGTGACAGAAGCTATTGTTAGTTAACCACTCATATTTATCAATGGCGACTGTTCATAACCATTAAGCTCACGGAAACAACACTGAGGGAAGCGGCTTAATCAGTACTTCACAAACGCGATACTTGCAGGAGAAAAGAGAGAACTACGGTGAAAAGAGCAAGAAGAGCTATAAGATGAATTGAAGGACAACTTGAGTATAGCCGTAATTAAAAAGTTAAAAAACACCACAACGAATTTTGAAAAGTGGCTTTTCAGAGACTTTTTAACCCCCACATGAGTAACTGCTACACAAGTACTTGCAGGGTACCCACTACACCATAAATTGTCACAATTTTAGTAGTATGGAGGATTTACCAAGCCATCCTTCATCATTCTTCGTAGAAGCGTGGTACCCGCTACACACTAGCAAGGAATTTCGTGCAATTTTCGATGCGGTGGCTGACGATGAAGAATTATGCTTATCGCTATGTTAATGGGATGTGCCATTCGACGACCCACTCGTTATGCTATTCGCATTGTGCGACGCTTTACGGTTCCTAAGCTGTTCTAAAGCACTTTATTACACACATTCATGCGATTCCTTCGCCGACATGCATCATGTCTGTGGTCAGTTCGCAAAGTAGTTTTAAGCACCAGTGTAGCATCAGTGGTAAAGTGCGTGGGTAGCTGCAGGGCACTCGGGTTCGAACCCTTTTGCGTTCTTAATGTTTTATTTACTTAGTTTTCTTCTCATTTTGTGTGATGGTGGCTTCGGACACCGGTTTCGGCTGCGGTGAGACTACGGCGCATGCGACCCTTGTGATCTCTTAAGAGCTTTCGCTGTAAAAGTGCAGAAAAGTCAATGCAGAAAATGTGTGAATGCGAGTGAACATACCGTACTATTTTCGAAAAGATTTATGCCGGATGGTTTTTGCCAAAGGATACAGCAGAAAGTACACAAAACATGTACTCATTGTCATATTAGAACTCGCGCTTTATTTAATACAGTTTCTTGCAAATGTTTTAGGAAAATCAGACTTTTGATGCTAACAAGATCCCATGATCTTGCCGCTGTCCTCCTAAACGTATTTCTTGTTTGAAACACTCACGTGAGGACACATCTGCGCCTTAGGAGTTCACTCGTGACCTACTTCTGGATTTTCACGTTCCCAGTTTCAGTGTATACAGGTCACGACGACGTCCAATAACACTTATTGATTTGGCAATGTACAGCCTAAGGTATGGCACTGCCAGGGCAAGAAAGTAACCGAGAAATCAAGCGTGAAAGGTGTTCCCATGTCTCCAGCAAACTTCATTACATGGCCCAGATTTTAACGCACACTGTTCCTTTCTTTTTAAATTGAAGCAGGCTTATATTTTGTCTGGATGGTCTGTAAAACGACACAGAAGTATCATGGTCCTTTCGATTGATGTAAATATAAATTCGGTGAACGGGCAGCTCACACAGACCTGTCCACTGCACTTCAAAAAACAGAACGTTCCAGCACTCCTCTATAGCGACGACAACTTAAAATAACCGTCAGACTGCGGAGACAGGGTGTGCTTTGAGAGCGCGGAAAGACGGCTAAAGAAGATTAGTCACCTGCATGAAATAACATATTAAAATGCACACGTATGAAGGGGGTGCTAATTATTTACTACATGTCTGATCGCAAAGACAATGATATCACTACAAGAGAGACCTCAGAGGCAGCAGTGAAAGCTTTTTATGAGCTTTCTCTCAGACTCAGTTGACTTTCTGTGGTCACGTGGTTTCATTCACTCATTTCTTCATAACACACAAGGTGGCAACCGTCATTCATTGCAGAAAATGTTGTTCGCCAAACAGGATTCATCTTGAAGTGTAACTGGAATGTGTCCTGCCCCAAAAAGTGTTGACCAAACTGCGTCCTTTTGAATAGACACCACGGATAAATTTTAAAGTACTTCTACTGAAAAGCAGAATGTGCATAAAAGCATTGGCTTTAGTTAATGAAATTGTAAGTTTGTTCACTATTGTGCAGAAAAAAAAAACAGTACTCGCTCTGGCAGACTACACATAAACAGGGGACTCCTCATAATACGCTCTAGGCATCTAGAGTGTCCCTCTAGTGACTTTGTGTATTCAGCTAGTTTCAATTCTCTGGTTGAATTTATATAATTAGGCCATCGCGAAAGTCTAAAATAGGGGAATCTATTGAATGGAAAACACCCCACATAAATTTAATGTCAATTCGCAAGGATAATGCAGCGAAGTAGCATTAGAAGCTGTTCCTAAAAAGCATAAAAACACACCAAAGAACGTTGTTGAAAGAGGGCCTTGGACATTGTTTTTTTAAATTTTATTTCGC
This sequence comes from Rhipicephalus microplus, assembly GCF_043290135.1. Taxonomy (NCBI): domain Eukaryota; kingdom Metazoa; phylum Arthropoda; class Arachnida; order Ixodida; family Ixodidae; genus Rhipicephalus; species Rhipicephalus microplus. The sequence continues at coordinate 42,590,157 of NC_134703.1, forward strand.
TTGCTGAGCCAATCCTATCAGATGCAAATGTATTGCGACGCAAAGTGGCTCTCTGCCTTTGTCGACAGAGCTAACCTTAATCCTGTTATACGAGGGATTTGCCCAACAGCGTCCGTCAACTGTTTCGATTTTGCTTCAAGGCTGCTCGCTGGAGCCCACGCAAAAGCCATAATCCTACGTTCGGAATTGGATTAGGCACATAGACAATGTTAGTGTTCTCTTCTTTGCTTCCTCTTCTTTGCTTCCAGTGAGAGAAGCTACACACCACGCTGCCTAATGTACCTCCTGGTTGTTTTGAATGAAGGTCAGTGGGAAATGCAGAAGAGCAGTCGTGATCTTTCAGCCACAAATGTCAAGAAGATTTGTAAGTAGACATGCGTCATCCACTCTTCGCAAATAAATTATAGAATTTCTACCTGGCCCACCGAACCTTTCTTCCACCCAGCGAGAAGCTGAACAGGATGCAGGCGGCGGCCCTACAACAGCTGCAGACGCGCACGTATCCCAACCCATCAGTGTTTAACGGACTGTACCCCAATATATAGCCGACGAATATATGCAAGATATGTCATATTGAGGTTGCCACATTAAATCACATGCTCTTTAACTGCGCCAGAAATCCACAAGGTGCTAAATCCTGAACCCTTCCGCTGCGGTTGGCCACAGCCCTGTGCAGCCCCGGCCTCGGTTACCAACTCTGCGCCATCCAGCAGGTCAGCGAGGTGGCGGTAAGACAAGGTCTTGACGTCCCCACGCGGGAGACCTAAGGCCCGGTCGGCGAAAGCTCTGCCGGAGGTCCAGCGTTGTGTTGGAGGAAGTAAACATATACTCGCTGCACAGATGAATGCCTAACGCAAGCTGCTCATAATTTTTTCTTGTGTTTAGCGCATATAACTCATTATTAGCGCAATTTTTAAAATTAGTTCAGTTAACCAAAATTCCATTCACGCAAAATATATGGCATCCTTTTTCTTGTAGAAAACATTTAAATTTCAAGTAAAAATATCATGTGATATACACCGTCACCTCAAGTAACCGCGGTGTATGATTAAATCAATAAATATGAATCTTTCTCTGTTTACGTTGTATCGATGCTTGTTGAATAAAACAAATTATAGCGTGATTTCCAATGCGTTCACAACGCACTGCCCGTATGCGACATTGTCGCTTGCAATAATGCATTCAAACTTCTTGTTTATAAACACGATGCTTTTTTAACTGATATGTAGCACCGTAACTGTATGTTTTGTGAAGCACGTATGAAAGAATCAACAATTAGTTGCTACCTTATTTTTGTGCTCAGATCTCCTGCAGCCATGTGATGGACGTAAAACAGCCATCCGAACGTTGTTAATCTGATACCTGATGAGCAAGCAATGCCAGCGTGCAAATGATTATCAAATTGAGTTCTATCAACACTCTAGCGAAATATAGTTTGGAAGGGGCAGCTAAACGTTATTGCTACGGTTCTCTAAGCGCTACTTTTGGGTTCGAAATCAAGGACAAGACAGCAGTCATGGGGCTTTACGTCCCCAAATAATTCTTCGGCTTGCGCCTTATTAGCTGAAGACATTGCCTTACTATTACAGCGTTTTGCAGAAGCAAAGCGCTTCATGGTCGACCTCAATCCGGTGTGCGGCATGACCACCCTTACAGCGCATGCGCGCCTCTCCCCCTCTTTCCTGCACTGCCCCTCTCTCGCCTCTCAAAGCCGACTCAAGTAGCGTCTGCTAGCCTACACTCGATCCCCACTGTAGCCATTCCTCCTAGTAGCGTTTACGCCACCAATGCGCATGTCGCCCCACCACGGTGGTATAGTGGCTAAGGTACTCAGCTGCTGACCCGAAGGTCGCGTGTTAGAATCCCAGCTGCGGCGGCGGCATTTCCGATAGAGGCGGCAATGTTGTAGGCCCGTGTGCTCTGATTTGGGTGGACGTTAAAGAACCCCAGGTGCTCAAAATTCACGGAGCCCTCCACTACGGCATCTCTCATAATCATATATTAGCTTTCCGACGTTAAACCCCACATAATAATAACTAATGCGAATGAGCATCCCCCAGTCTCTCTCTCCTACGTTTCTCCTTCTCTCGCCTCGCAACGGAGACCAGGCAGCGTTTGCTAGCGTTTTATAATTTTATAAGCAGTGCTACCAGTTTTTTAGACAGGAACAAATACTAAAATACACAGGCACACGCACGGAAATTAACTGCAGTTTACTGCTACGAGAGACGCATTTTTGCGAACAAGCTTTCAAACAAGGGATAAAATATTTTAAATGAACAAATATTGGTGAGGAGTGGATGGTGTAGATTTGAAGCATGATATATCAAAACCGAAAGCATTCCTTAACAAGCAGTAAGGAGAAAATTACAGAATCGATCCCCTTCAAAATAACAAGAAAACTACGTTAAATAGCAGACTACTTTGATTTTAGTGTAATTACATTTACTTTTCAAAATATAACAAAATCAATCAGCCAGTTAATTGAACAAACATTCAAACAAACAACTAAATGAATGCATCAGTAACGAAGCAACAAATGCTGCTTTTCCACTCCATCTAGCTGACTTGACATAGAAGAAGGAGAGACAGGAAGGCCAAGGAAGTTAACAGGAACAAATATTAAACTTGAAATCTTGCAGGAACGATGCGTTGACGAGGGGCATAAAAAGTCCACAATCGACAGCCCCAGAGAACCGACTAATTTCCCGGAAGCCAGGCACCCCTCAGACTTGATGAATTGAGACATGCAATGGCACTCCAGCTTTTCAGCCACGTTAAACCGAACTAGGTGAACCCAATGCATGATCCCACATTCAAAACAGAGCCTCTCTGTCTCCTTAAAAAAAAAAACACATCTATGGTGTATATTGTACTACAGGCGATAAAGAACTCACTTTATTTATTCATTAGGAATCCCCGAAGTGATCAATCATTACGAGCAAAATACTGATAATGGTCAGTGCAATAGTAATACGCAGGATACTGTCAAATGCTGTATTACATATATGATTACATATATCGTTCGTTTGTCAGCTTGAAGCGATTGGGAAGGTGCATGCTAAACTTCTTACGATTCCGAAACATGGCAATACCGGCTAATTCCGTTCGTAGCATCCGGGGAGCACCTGCCAAATTGTAATTGGAACGACAGCTGAAACCAACGCTGTATGTAGTCAGGCCTATATAAAGTCAACCACTCGGCTGTTAAAATTTTGGAAAGACGTCGACTCTCTCTTTCCTAACACAACAAAAACAGGCCACCTTTGACATGGCACTCATAAAAGTCAATTGGATAGGGTTTTCACAGGACTTCGATGCGAACGCATTCTGAATTTTCCATCACGCAGAACCATTGCTTTACGTTTTCAGCTTGTGTACAGAATTACTCGTAACCGAATGACCACCTCTTGAATAATTTTGTTTACTTTCACGTGCTGTAAAGCTTTCTTTTCCTCTAGTACTTCTATTCTTCTTTCGGTCCATTTCTGTAGTAGTGGTTAAGGTCCGCACTGAGCTTGATTCATGTTACACCCTTCCATTACTGCTCTTTCCAGTTTAGTAACTGTTTTCCAATCACAGCTGATACATGCGATGTTGACGGTCAATGTAATATACACCGGGGTCGAATCAAATGCCTGTAGCGAAGAGAGTATTTGTACAGTACACGCGTATTCAAACACGCTAATAAATGTTTTAGTGTAACGACTGGTATGCGCAAACGCCCGAGCTAACCAACTCAAGTCGCGGCATATGTGGTCTCTAAAGATGATGCTGGCGCTGATCTAAGTGTTCGAGTTCAAATTACGCCGGTATGACCTGAAGTGAAGATGGTGGAAATCAAAGTGCGTGCTTCACTACGTCTATAAAGTGTCCCGGTTTGTATAATTGATTGATTTGTGGGGTTTAACGTCCCAAAACTACCATATGATTATGAGAGATGCCGTAGTGGAGGGCTCCGGAAATTTCGACCACCTGGGGTTCTGTAACGTGCACCCAAATCTGAGCACACGGGCCTACAACATTTCCGCCTCCACCGGAAATGCAGCCGTCGCAGCCAGGATTTGATTGGGGCGCCCGGTTTATATATATATATATATATATATATATATATATATATATATATATATATATATATATATAGAAGCCTAGAATGGGAACAGTTAGGGATAAGAGTCAATGGAGAATACCTTAGTAACCTGCGCTTCGCCGATGACATTGCATTGCTGAGTAACTCGGGGGACGAATTGCAACTCATGATTACGGAGTTAGACAAGGAGAGCAGAAAGGTGGGTCTTAAAATTAATCTGCAGAAAACGAAAGTAATGTACATCAACCTCGGCAAGGAGCAGCGCTTCGAGATAGGTAATAGTGCACTTGAAGTTGTAAAAGACTATGTCTACTTAGGGCAGGTAATAACCGCAGAGCCGAACCACGAGATAGAAGTAACTAGAAGAATAAGAATGGGGTGGAGCACATTCGGCAAGCACTCTCAAGTTATGACAGGTAGATTCCCACTATCCCTCAAGAGGAAGGTATATAACAGCTGTATCTTGCCGGTACTTAGCTACGGAGCTGAAACCTGGAGACTTACAAAGAGGGTTCAGCTTAAATTGAGGACGACGCAGCGAGCAATGGAAAGAAAAATGGAAGGTGTAACCTTAAGAGACAAGAAGAGAGCAGAGTGGATTAGGGAACAAACGGGGGTTAGGGACATCATAGCTGAAATCAAGAAGAAGAAATGGACATGGGCAGGGCATGTAGTGCGAAGACAGGATAACCGCTGGTCATTAAGGGTAACTGACTGGATTCCCAGAGAAGGGAAGCGGGTTAGGGGGAGACAGAAGGTTAGGTGGGCAGATGAGATTAAGAAGTTTGCGGGTATAAATTGGCAGCAGCAAGCACAGGACCGGGTTAACTGGCGGAACATGGGAGAGGCCTTTGTCCTGCAGTGGACGTAGTCAGGCTGATGATGATATATATATATATATATATATATATATATATATATATATATATGTGTGTGTGTGTGTGTGTGTGTGTGTGTGTGTGTGTGTGTGTGTTCTTCTATTCAATATCTGACAGAGAGCTCGCGTAGTGTAGTGGAGGGCTGTGCAGTTTCTGACTACCTCCTGGTCTTTAGCATGGACTGACATCACACAGTACACGGGCTTCTAACATTTAAATACGACTGCCGCAGCGGGTATCGACACCGCTACCATTGCGTCAGCAGCCGGGCAACACAATCATTTTTTCGCATCGGTGGACAATTCAAAAATAGTGATGATACCTTTAAAAAATTCTGCAGCAATCAAGCTTGAACATTTCAAATACTTTATACTTTGCGAAAACCTGCCATTGGGCAATCTCATGATGCCATCAGTTACCCTCTCGTTTAAGGCTGAATCTCTCATAAGCCAATGTATGACAGACTTGAGAGGGATTTCCGAAAGAGTGTAACAGGATGCCATAAAGCTCATCACTAACATTCATCTCTCGGCACGGCACTTCTATTACTGAGTGAATTCCCTCGATATTGCTGCGGACACGTCATTGACGATCAGAATTCGTGCAGACTGCTTGTCGGGACACGCTGTCTTTAGTGGCGAAGCGATTCAAAGATGCACCTATCGCCGCAGCGCTTGCTTTGTAGACGTGTGGGCCCTCGGCCAATAGTTTATACCCACACAAACTCGTAGAGGATCGTCAAGATAGGACTAGCTTTCTAAAATGAACAGCGCCTCTCCTTAGGTCTATAATTAATAACGAGATGTTTAATGTGGCTTTCGTGTCATTGGACATCGTGAGTTACCGATATATCTATGAAGGTAAACTGAATGACGACGTATCTTCTTTTCGCGCAATTGTAACTTCGTGAAATAAAAACGTGAGTGGCAGATGCCACCTTCAGCTGTTTATTCATGACTGCGCCGGCATTGCTCCATCCAGTTGAACAAAAAAGAAAGAGCATCAGCTCGTCGCACCTACCATGTGCATCTGTCAGTGTGTTTTATAGCGCAGCACCCCAATGACTAACCAAGCCCTGACGTTTTGAAGCCTGTGTGTGTTTGCCCATAAAGACCACTTCTGTCATCATGGGTGCAACATCGATTTGCTCTCATTCGAAATAGGTTTCCTGTGAACGTCCTGAAAGCACCTGCGCGCACTCGATATATCTAGTCGGCCGAACCAGCCCATTGTCGAGTGGCTTGGAATGGGTCCTCCCGAAAGGTCAATGGATTCGCTATTGAAAGCTGGGATATGTTGTTTCAACTGAATGCAGGGATTTAATGGGACAGCCAAATGCAGTCCTACCACGGCCTTTGATTGTTGTGCACTAGCAGTGGCTGCAGAGTCTGTTCATAATTGTAGTATGAACGCTAAACGCGCCTTTGAAGAGCACAGAATCTAAGACTACAATTTGAAACTTTATTTTCACGGTACGCTTTCTACACTTACGGGACGAATTTTTGGGAACCTCCAGCTGATGGCTTCTGGCTTCTGACTATTGTTCGGGAATTCTGCGCACAGCGTTGGTTGTTGATACAGGGCAGTAGGCAAGTGGTTGTGGCACTGCGCTATTAATATTGCTAATGATCATGAGCTCTATTGATTGCGTGGAAGCCCCATTAGAATGGTGGTGAAATACAACAAAACAGGAAGAAGTTTGTAGTACCAAGCTTTAGAATATAACGTCATCTCCCGCTAAAGAGAACCATGTGTAGATTCGAAGCAAGGATCGTTAACCATTACCCTGGCGGCGACGCTGACGTTGGTGCTCATCGCAGTGTTGCGCAGGAGAGAAACCTGGGGAGGCGCAAAACACACAGTGAAGGACCAGTATTTCATATACTGTAACATTCCAATCACTGCTCATGGGCAGTGATTGGCATGTAAAGGCAGAAAATTCAGATTGGACACAGAGGCCCACATTTAACTTATAGTTAATACACGGCGCTTCTAACTTTGTAAGGTCCCTAGATGATACTAGTTTTCTTGTTTCATCTAGGGACTTCAACTTTCTGCAGAGTGGAACGCCTCTAGCGGCGCGCACGTTCTTGGGTTGATATGGTTTCTGACATAATTTGGCCGCAAATAATACACACACAAAGCAAAGAAACACTCAACGACAAGCACAAGCGGCACTTCCAACTATTATTTGCGGCCAAATCATGTCAGTAAGCAAGTACCAACTAGGCCAACAATCAGTATTGTTACGATATGGTTTCGAACGGTGCGGCCGGCGCCAGTGTTCGCGCTGGTTCCTGTTTTTTTGTTTCCCTCAGATTTGCGAAATGTTTGGTGTGAACCTTCGGGACACACACGGACCTTTCACCAGACTCAACACGCATGCACCCACACATACAAGCTCTACTAAGTTATGCACATGGCCTACCTTGTATGGAAGCTTGTCTTTATCAATACATGCTTCCCCTTCCACACACCAAAAAAAATTTCTGACCTGAAATCCAGCCTCAGCCGAACGCACGCAGAAGACACGACACTCGCGGAAACAGCCGCGCGTGTGGTCTCTGAGGGAATGCTGTCACAACAGCGACGCGAAAACAGCCGCGTTGGCACTGAACACCACCGCGTTCATGGCGCCGCTTGTGCAAGTGCAGTATTCCCTCTGTTGACCACTGAACGATTGTGCAGCGTGATTGTGGTGGTAAACATTTATTTAAAAAAAGAAAGGTCGCCAGGCAAACCAGCCTTTTGTGGGTCAGTTTTCCTACAGATTTAGGTGGCGTCCGTAGTCAGGGACGCCATCGGTCGTGGCCGCTGTTCTGGCAGTCTGGACAATGGCTTGTTGGGCCGGAAGGTCCTGCGAACTGAGCAGGACGGCTGACTAGTTCTTTCTGATTGGATTTGGGTTTGGGGGTAAAGAAGGATTGAGCTGTCAGCCACCTCAACACAGTACTGGCTGAGACCGGAAAAGGAAGAGTCAAAGTGTTTAAGCACTCACTTCCTGGCGCAGAAGCGTATTGGTAGATAGACGGGGAAGACTTCTCTTCTTCGCCTTCCTGAGTCCTTTGTAGGGTGGAGGAAAGCGGCGGTAGGAGTTCCGGTAATGTTTAATTATCTCTCTATAAGTTAGGAGAGGAATATTTTATTTTGGTTCACGGGGTTCATCTGTGGACGAGGCAGTAACCCGGGGATTGAGTGCGCTGGCGTGCACCGCCTCATTTCTTGTGAGGCCTTGATGGCCAGGAGTCCATATTAGTGAGCGGGGAGAGGGCTAAACATCTCGCGAGCAGCTTTTTTAGGGGCGAAGCTCCTTATGGCGTGGCTTGTGCGTCTCTCGTAGTACGTAACCAGCAGTGGTACATACCCGAAATAGCGGTCTTTACGATTTTGACCTCCAAGGTGGTTCCGGTGAGAGATTTCTTCTGTGCGTCGTTGAACAATAAAAGATAGTGCTCAATGCACAAATTAATGGCTGCTAAGGGGGAATGAGAGACAGGAGCATTCGGCCTTTAGGTAACGCGCACGCTGCGATTTCCATTAGCAGCTATTGGCATGTGCAATGAACACGATCTGACAAGAAAGGGTTGCTACGTTATACTCGCTGGGTGTAACCTTCTTGGTTTTAGAAAGGTTTAGCGGGCGTTGGGCCGCATAGCCATGAATACATTGAACTAGTATATACCTTGAACTCGAGGTGGTTAAAGGTGGGAAGTAAACCCGAAGCGCAAGCCGTAAAAAAGTGTGCATGTGCCACCTCCCGTTTAGTCCTTGAAATGTCCGCTGGATGGCGGTGCTTCTATATGGAGAATATATGTTGAAAAGATGCGAGATGGTGGTACTTGGAGTGCTGAATAGATGGACGAACGGACACACAGACAGACGCATGGATGGACGCATGAACGGACGCAGGCGCGGATGCATGGACTAACGCAGGGACGGACGCACGAACAGACGCACGCACGGACGGGCGGATGGACGCATGGACGGTTACACAGACGTACGCAGGAACGGACGGAAGCAAGAACGAATGGGCGGACGAATGCTTCGCCCCACTCCCCATCATTCACTCAGTGGAAATGCTGCCATTTTTTTATATTCATGCTTTAAAAGACAGCGACTTGCCAAGAAAGTAAGCAGTACTGGAAAGAAATATTACTGCTTCCAATTACTTCCTGCGTAGGAGAATCGTCGAACACTAGGCCACTGGATAGCCTGTTTGCGAGCCACGACAATAACCGGGTGACAGCACATCTATCCCACGTTCGCCCCGTAGTAGATGGTTAATCTGCGACGTGTGGCGCCTCCAGTGTGAACGATGCTGCGTTTCGGTGGCAGGAAAATTTCGGTCGCTGTAGAAAGCGGATGTTTCAGTGTGAAATATAGGGGTAAGAGTGGTTTACATTTTTGAGTAGTCGGTACTCCATTATGGGAGAGCATAAAGGCATCCCAAGGACGTCATACTTGACGAGGCCGTGTTGACAAAAAATTACGCCGTCAACAAGTTCATGCCAGAAATTGTAAAGAACGGATATTGTCCACCACATGTTTAGAACAAAGTTAATAACGTGTTAGAGTGCTTAGTACTCTGCTATAAAGCCATATTGTGGGCCTTGCATGCTCAGCCAACGGTGTGGCCTTTCGATCGATGCTTATGAACCCAAATGAGTAAGCGCGCCCGTGGCTTAAGCTATTCTGAAAAGCCTCTTCGCATGTTCTTGTAAAATGACGGTGTTTTGAGTCCTATAATTATGGATTTCCTCAAAACTGACCCATTACAACACACTGCAAAAACAAATGAAATCTACACTTTAATCTTTAGACAAACGATGACCGGGTAATGAAAAAGAAAACGTGGTTTATCCTTCGCTCATAAGGATTGGTGTAACGCGAATGTAAAACGTGCTCCTGCAGAAATATAAACTGTATATTGATATAAGCATGATATAAGAGAGCTTATACAATGTGTGTTTGTGTTTAATAGCTAAAGCGTCATTTCACATATGGCAGCCTCGTTGACGCTTTTTTTTATATATCTCTATCATAAAATTAACGTTCTTAAATAACGATTGATTAGTAATTAAACATGCCCTTTCTGGTCATGGATGTGCGTGGTTGCTATAGTGGAGAATGGTGAAAGCGTAATCAAAATCGGTGTGACAGCCAGAAAAGTGTTACTGATTGTACGCAAAACTAGAGGTATTCAATTATACGAGATGCGAAACTCCCCATAGGCTTTTTGTACCCCTATCCCGTGCTGCTTATTACGAAGATGCACTATACTGAAGGGGCAACTTGCGGATTTACGTCATCAAGCACTCGAAGTGAAACAACATAGGTAAGTACCGCTTCACGTTGCTGTGGTGAACACTTTGTTAACTGCGTGAATACAAGGGTAACGCCTTCAAACAATGTTTTTAAACTAGTTAACGATAAGTGAGCCTTTGTTTACTTTGCGAGCATTTCTTTGCTAAGTGTTTCACCCGGATGATAGGAAAATTGTGCGAGTGCAGGCTAGTTTTTTCTTTGTTTGAATCGTTTGGAGTAGAAACCAAAGTGCACAATTGCGGCTTTGAACCTTTAATGTTATTAAATCAAACTAGATGAACATCTAGTTTCGTTTAATAATACGGCGTGGGGATGGCGCCTGTTAGCTTTTAAGTCAACCCTGTCTAAGAGGCATATGCTTGTGAATGTTGCTTATTCAATTCCCCTCTTTTTTTTTGTCGCACAAAACAACAGAGCACGAAAAACAAGGGCGTGGTGCCCACGCCGTTCTTTTCGGTTCTTCTCCGTTTTGGGCACTAAAACTACCCTGATACCCGAGTTGACGCACGGGGTGACAACACAGCATCTTGCTTCGCGTTAGGCGCTTCTCACGAAGGCCGCCTGCGCTCTGACTCGTTTCATTGTGTCAAATTCGTACGTACCGACGTTTTCGTTCACGCGCACCGTAGGTTGTGTGACACTGCCGGCAGCTGTGCATGTGAAGCCGATCGTTAAGCTGTAATTGTATCTGAACGGAACTTTCGTCTGTGTGTGGTCAAAGTACCGCACCTGAACTGTGCAAACGTTAATTTGAGCATGAGTACGGACGTTCGGACACAATTTATTTTATTCCGCTCGTTTCCACCACGCGTAACTTAAATAATTCACTTTAATTTTGAACGTATATTTTCGTTGGCACCGTGGTAATATGTGCCAAACTATAAAACAGTAATTTACGTAGTTTTTTTAAGTGAATTTCAAAACTTGGTAGCCCATTCTGGAATCACACTTGTAAACACGGGTCCCCCTGTGTATGTGACGTGTCTTCTCTTTTTCAAAACCCTGTCTCGCCCAGCAGATGGGCGCAGCTCAGGCCCAATTCTATGAGACGACGAGGACGCGAGCACCAGTTAGGTTTTGCTAGCTGCATATCATATTGGTCATTGTTGACATTATGTCTTACACTAAGCATGCACAATATTGAGCAACAAGGAGATCGATTTCGGGCCCGTCAGGTGCTTCACGCGCCGGTGGGTCAAAATCAAACGACGATACTTCAGCGATCAGATAGTAGGTGCAATAATCAGTCAGCCTTGCAGTAGAGTTCAGACGAGCTGGCTCAGCTTGATTCCGCGTCAGATGACATCGCCAACTTACTTTTGGCGCAATAGAAGAATAACGTGTGCTATGTTTACACCCTGGTCAGCCGTGGTGGCGTGTCGTGACGTCATCGTGAGCCCAGCACGGAGCAGTTGCCTGTTTCGGTCTCGATTAATTGTTTTTCTTGCTTATTTAAAATAATTGCTGATTCTCTCAGCAATATGAACCAACCGAGCTGATACAGGGCTGTTAATGCTCTTTCAAAACGGCATTCCTTTATTATGGTCTCATATGCACCAAAGTTCCTCTTTCAGGAGATTCCTTCCGCTACATGAGGTGAATATAGTGTTTTTTTTATTGTGCGTGGTTTGCATAAACGCCATGGTTATATAGTGGGACATCTCCTTTCCAAGCAGAAGGCCTGGTTTCATTCTCACTTGAACGAAGTTCTTTTTATAATTTACTTTATTTCTGTGCGCTGCGTAACAATAATGTAGTGTTCTTTATCAAAGCATTTGCTGACAGAACCGTGGCTTTGTGGTGGAACACCTGATTCTCACACGAATGACACATTTGATTCACTTTATTTCAATCTTCCACGAATTTCCGGTCACGGAAGAGATAATTTTTTTGCTCACCAGCAACAACGCTGATGCAAGAATATTGCAAGAATATTGCATCGATGCAACAACGCCGATGCAAGATGCGAAACGAGCTCTTCAGTACAGTCGTGTTGAAATAACCATGATCAGTGCATTAACGCATCAAATTAGTGCACTTAACATTTGAGAAGGAAAGACACAACGGACAAATGATAAAATAATGTCCGAACAAACAAAAAAGTAAGGCCTGCTTCAAAAGAAATGGAACATAATTGAATCGTTAGCTGTATACTAGATGGTTCATTGAAGAATCTAGTGAATCACGCAAACTTTACGTCGCTCGAGAGTGCATGTCGAGACGCCAATCTCGTGTTTCTGTCAGTCTTCATGCTCTATAACGTTAGTGCTTTTTTTTTATTATTGTACAACAATGAAAGAAGTCCGCTGCGGTGCTGTATGCTTACAGTTCTGTGCTCCTTACTTGAAGGTCGCGGGCTCGCTTCCTTACTGCGGCGGTCACATTTCGATAGAGGCAAAATGGTAGAGGCCATGAGCTGTGCAATGTCAGTGCTTGTGAAAATCCAACACCAAATAGTCAAGATTTCCGGAGGTTTCCATTACGGCGTCTCACATAATCATATATTAATTAAATAATTTATTTATTTATTTATTGCATACTGCAGACCTTTAGGTCCAAGCAGGTGGGCAGTTACAAGAGGACATAGTCGAAACAATAAGTGGCATAAAGATTGTTTCAGGTGAGTGTTTCATACATTCATAGTGAACACAAGGAGCGACATAGCAAATTATTTCATGATAAGGCATGTACCGGACAAAAGAGAGAAAAAAAACACACCACAAATTCATACTTCATATGTCGTGCAATTAAGGTAAAAATAAATACATAATAAATAAAAAACAATAAACACAATTATTTTCACCGTTCAAGCCAAGAAAGTAATGAATACATAAGTATACAATAAGCACAGCACATACAAGATGAAACAGAAAACGAAAAGAAAAGAAAAACGCTGTTATAAAAGATCGAAAACCTGAATTTTCAGGACAATGCTATTTAGAGCGAAGAAGAAATATTCTCTGAGGATGCCTGAGTTGTTCCGTTCCAATCTGAGACCGTGCGTGGAAAATGTGAGAACTTATAAGCGTCTGTCCTGCAGAAATAGATTTGGCGTGATGATGCCTTGTGGCTCTGGTTGATAACGATCTCAGGTATGGCGATGGGTCAATCGCAAGCTTGTGGTTCAGAAGAAGAGAAAAAAGGTCAATTCTTATGTGTTTTCTACGTGTGCTAAGAAGGGTTATGTCATTGGCCTTCATTATTTCAGAAGGAGAGTCGACTCGTGAGAACTTGTTAAAAATGAACCAGACGGCTTTCCTTTCATGATTTCATATATCATGATTTCGGGACGTTAAACCACAAAAGATTATTCTTAACAAGGAAACAACCAGCGCACTGACGCATATTGTTGAACCTGTAGCGTTATACACACGACTTATTCCATTTATGCTAGAACCACTTTTAAACAATCCGCTCTTTCGCATCCTGGCTGAAACGTCAGATTTTCTTTTGTGCTCAAAGCATGTAGGCTTTGGAAAAACGAGACTTACGCCCACCTTTTTTAGAACATTATTGATAATATTATCAGTAGTTTTACGTGTCGATTATCATTATGAGACATGCCTTGCTGGTGGGCGGGATCCCAAATTTTCGACCATTTAGTGTTATTTTACGTGTGCTGATATAGCCCCATTCACGAGACTCAGACATTTAGCCGCTACCGAACTGCGACTGCCACAGCCGGGATCAAGTCGGCGACCCTGGAGCTAGCAGCCAGGCACTATCACTTCTACACCGCCACGGCGCACGTCTTCAAGAAGGTCTTCAGTTTAAGACAGAAATGCTATATCATTTTTTTGCATTCTGATTTTTTCTCACATTCCTCAAAAAACTTGGTTCAACAAAACAATTATTTGAACTCAGACACATTTTGTGGCGCTTTTGTGCAAGAGCACATGGCGACACTACGTGAGGTACAAGGTCAAACCTTGTCATCACGAGTAGCAGGGTTAACGATAAGTGGTTACAAAGTATGCAAAGCTAAAAGACATGAGTTGTTACCACACTCACGGTTACGAAGACGTCACTGAAAGCAGGCGGACCTTGAAGGACTCAAGATGCTGTTGTGCAATATGTCTTATTTTCTTGTAACTGGCAGGTTTCCAGAAGCAAATAGCCGTAATCGCCAAAGCGTTCGTTGAACACGTAGCATACGCCATGCGAGAGTGTGGATTCTTCTGCTCTATTATTCTCTCGATCAGTGCCACACAAACGGCCGATTTTTCGAAAACTGGGGTGACCACCGAAATTTCGTATGAAAAATGACGTTCTCGCTACGAAAGTTCTGACGTATGCAGTCCCGTATTTTCCACTCACCTGGCAGCGCTCGGCGCAGTCGCATACAGAGCATCGGCGATTCCAGGGAAGCCGAAAGTGCGTACGTCGTGTCGAGCAGGGCCGTTAACAGAAATTTGAGGAGCTTGCTCGTCAAGCTTCTATGCTCGCGCCTGGTTCGTTGCTTGTGGCGTGTAGACAAGTTCTCGTTATTGCTCCCGCCAGGCTGCCGCTGTGCTCTCTCGCAGATGCGCTCTCTCCAATGAGTCTCGCAAGCAGCGCCCGCACCCTAGGCGCCGCGTGCTCTAGTTAGGTGACCACCAGAAGGCCGTGTTGTATACAGCGCTCGCGTTTGGCACGCTTCCTTTCTCTTTGCTGGGAGCTAACTCAGTGAACACTCTTAGTTACCACCCCGCAGCAGGAACACCCCAGGTGCCACCCCTGGGCTACGGCACTGACGTCTAACAAACACAATTGCCCGAACTGAAAGGTAACACTGTGGCACACATGAAAGTGCGCCTAAGCAAATATGCCATGTTCAGCAGGTTCATCGCGATTCCACTGCGGTCGACAGCTGGTAAAGTAACATCAGGGACACTTAAAGTAGCGTACTCGAATGTTCTTTGTGGTCACCCACAATTTGCGTAACGTAACGAGCACCACCTTGAGGTTAATGTACTTGGCATGCCCAGTGGCGACAAACGCGAACGCGAAGCCTTGCGTACATGCTGTTTCTAAATGTGTCTATTGTAATTGCACTTTCGTTTGTTTCATTGGTGGCCGACGCTGGCGCAAAGGCTCGTGCGGGGCTCAGTCTCGCTAGGATGGCGGTGCTCGGAGCTATGTAACTCTACACGAATACTTCAAGTGTCATCCAGCAGTGCAACGGCGCTGTTCAGGCGGGATGTGAAACCTTCAGCGAGATAACGTAATACTGGTCCTCAGTTAAAGTGAATTTAAAAGTGGGCAATTATGGTTTGTGGGTGTCTCAAATGGAAAAAACCCCGCTTACAGCGCATTTGATTGATATGTGGGGTTTAACGTCCCAAAACCACTATATGATTATGAGAGGCGCCGTAGTGGAGGGCTCCGGAAATTTAGACCACCTGGGGTTCTTTAACGTGCACCCAAATCTGAGCACACGGGCCTACAACATTTCCGCCTCCATCGGAAATGCAGCCGCCGCAGCCGGGATTCGAACCCGCGCCCTGCGGGTCAGTAGCCGATACAGCGCATTTGCACATAATCAGTGGAAACCAGTGATTGTCGAGTATTCGCGGGCCACGCTTGGCACTCGGAACTATGCATGCCGTGAACTGTAGGGGGGGGGGGGGGGTCAATATAATTGACGTTATCGTTTTGACATTTCCGGATAAACCCGTGCCAACGTGGGTCTAAAACCGAGCTGCCTCGCTTTAATCGCAAAAACACTGGAATCTCGTAACAATTTTGCTCATAACAGCCGTCTCTCCCCGTCAAAAACGAGTCAAAATATGACGCTGCATTTTGCCGAACAGCCGATTCCCAAAGCAGCAAGAGTGAACACAGGTGTCGATACTGTGCAGACAAGATAATTCCTGAAAAGGAGGTTGAAGTCAGTATCGTTGAAGCACTGTCTTCGAACGTCTGTGCCTCGCACCATGTTTGCTGACACTCCGGGAATGAATAGCTAGAGGATGTCTCTAGAAGCAGCTGCGTCTTCCCCGTCTAGTGTGTTGTGCACGAAGTCCTTGCGTAAAAGCGCTCGCGTGTGCGTGCATTCTGAAGGTGTGTAGCCTTGCGCGTGCTCTTTATTCATGGGGCTGTTTACGCTGGCCATTATCAAGGACACGAAAACAGAAATGATCATCATCATCAACAGGCATGCGCTCTCTTCATCATCTTCATCATCGTTCAAAGTGATCCGACGTTTGACGAGGTGGTGACGTCCGGTGATGACGTCATCACGTGGCGTTACTTGGAAAACATCACCATGACAATATATTGACGTTTTGTTTGCGTCACAGTTTTAATGACTTGTTACTAACATGATGATGTCATCACGTGACGATAATTTTTGCTTCACTCAAGTATACTGCAATAGGCTTCTACAACAATGATGCTTCTACACCATTTTTCAACCTAAAATATTTAAATGAGTGTATTACAGACCCTGCTTTGCACAACAAACAGTAGTCAATGACGTATGCACAACAAAGAAATTTTTTTTACTAAAAGAGGTGATAATAGATGGGTGCCAATAAAATGGACAGTCTTTCTGCTATTACTATCGGTGTACTGTAATCTATTGACAAAAGTCTTGAAATATGTAAGACTGCCTTTCTTCCGTCTCATTTTCATAAATTCTTCCGCTTGGTAAGTATTGGAAGAATAAAGTTGTGAGCCAAACGAGACAATCTGTCGTTGACTGCTAAAAGTGCGAGTATGTGTACTTCTCTTGCGAGTGAAAGAGGAAGGCAATCGAACGGAGTTAGACTTCAAAGCCACTAGTCCAAAATTTATCAATGTATTGACAAACGTATTTACACTGTTACTGTTCCCTTTTTTGCTGTTGGTTCATGCAACGGGATAACATGCGAATAGTGCTAGACATGATGACGGCTACAGCAAAAGTGGCCTGTAGTTATCACCCTGGCCACTTATTATTTTATGACACAGGTTGTAGAGGAATAGAAAGACAAAGAAAAACAGAAATAATACATCACAGATGATGATCAGCATACCGTAAACTCGGTTAGATTGGCGACCTTGTGGGCTCACGAGGAAGACTCAGAAGGTCATGCGTAAGCGGATTCGGAAAAGAGGAGAGATGTAAAAGGTCAAGATCACGTTGTGGTAATTGTTGAAGAGTCTCTGATAAAAAATGCTTGATCGATATTATGTTTGAGAATCAGACTGAGAGAAAACTACTCAGCTGAGTTTGTTACAAATTCCGGCCATATTTTTTTTTGTTGATAGCGCGGTATTTCACAGAACCTGCGAAATGTCAAGCTACTGTACGAAGTTTATTTCGTTTTATATCTTCGGTGAATAGAGAAATTAGGTTGGTAATTTGTGTGTTTTGCCGCCAAAAAGACGCATAACTAGAACAAGAGCATTGTCGATAACATTGAACAATTTTTCTTCGAAATAGGCGAAAATTTTTCTTCTAAATTCTTCCAGCTCCCTATTTCTAAGCTCTAAACGAGCCTGAATGACATCATTAGCTTTCTCTGCTGGTCTAAAAAGTCATGAAAGTCGTCCCTTAACACCCTGCAATAGCTGTTGTATTGAGATCCCATCCATTCTCATCGCACGTTGGTCTAAATCAGACCGACGTGCGATGAGAACAGCTTCGCAATGCAAAAGAGTGAGAGTTATAAATCTTGTTTTAGGGGCGAAGCTCCTCAAGCAGTGTGTCGTGCGTCCACAATATAGGTATAGTAGTAGTCGTCGTAGTAGTAGTAGGTAGCCCGCCACCTCTCATTTAGCTTTTGGACTGTTCGCTGGATGGCGGTACTTCTATATGACGAATATAGGGTGAAAATACGTGAGATGGTGATACTTGGAATGTTTACTAGGTGGATGGAAGCACCCATGGACAGACAAGCAGACGGACGGGTGGATGGACAGATGGGCACACAAACAGATGCACGAACGGACGCACAAACGGAAGAACGGGCGGATGCATGGATAGACGGACGGACGCATGAACGAACGCAGGGACGGATGCGCGGACTGCCACACAGATGGACGGACAGATGCACGTATGGATGCATGGACGGACGCTCGGACAGATGGATGAGCGGATGGACAGATGGTCACACGCATGCACAGAAGCAAGAACGAACGGACTGACGAAAGCGAGGACAGACTGACGGACGATTCGCGCCACTCATATTCACTCCGTCAATATGCTGTGATTTTTCTTTCCGGCTAGGAAGCAGAGTATACATGGTGAGATATAGTGGCAAGATGAAGCCGAGAGGATGCCGAAAATGTCGGAATTCACCCTAGCCTGTGACTTCCATTTTTTAGTGAATTGTATCGCAATGTTGTATTTTATTTCTGTTTACATACTTTGGAAACATTCTTTCATCGCAATACTCGCCCTACCATAAAATCCATAACCTTTATGAATGTGAGTTTCTGTTCTTTTAATCTTGCACATGAGCCTAATATACCCTTATACTCTGTTCACTAAGACCTCAGCGATTACACTTGGCTAACTGAGCTTCTGGCACGAGATCTTGGACCATTCAAGTACCGTGCGAACCAACAAGAAAGAAAAATATCACCACATCGTCTAAACCTCTGTAAACCAATAGACAAATAGATATCGCAAGCCACCAAATACGCCCCCAGTGGTCACGTTCTTATATGGCCTCGCTTTTCGAAATCACAGCCAGCGGCGTGAAAAACGCCTTGTCTGATTTACCCCAAACACCTTGACGTTTCCCGCCCGACGAAACGGGAAAATTGCCTAATAAAAGCGTCCTATCTTTGTTCCGAGAACCCCTACAAAGCTATTCACAACACATTTTGCCGCTATCGAATTCTGTGAACTGCTCCCTCCGCTCTCATCCTAATCGAATCAGTTGACGCTTCGATCAGAAACTTAGGTCAGAACTGAGCAAGAAGGAAAGAAAGCGCGCAAGAGGCTTGACGAATGAACTGAGGCATCAGGTAAGATCATGTAAAAGTGAACGCCAAGTGAGAGAACAACTGTCAAAGGAGTCGGTTGTGCTACCCAATTCTGCCTGGAACTATCTCCTGCGATCAGCGACTCTGTGGCTTAGATATCACCTTAGAAAGCGAGTGTTCTTGGCATAAAAAAGGAGCGAAAATGAGAAAGTGGTTCTGACATGCCATGGCTTTTCCTTAAACGACATATAAGAGATAGAAAAATTATCAAATATATTTGAAGGTTCTCGATCGATGCATCTTCGAAGTGGATGTATGGTATTTGTCGATATGATGACAGCTAATCTACGCATAACTTATAGAAGAAAGAATGTAAGGCGTGATACTTGACATGACCTAAGTTTGCAATAAATAATGAAAGACAACTTTAGCAAAGTTTACTAAATGATGCGACTAGAAAAAGAGCCACATTGGCGTGAAGATCAAACTGCATTAACAGAGAAGTCGATATAGCCATACAACGAATTGCGCAGACTTCACAATGCAAGCTGAAATGTGTGAAATGAAGGCTTGGTTTAGCGAACAACTGAACAGCGTGCTTCTATGTGCACTGTGATGGATAGATTTTCTGAATTCGCATGTGCTGAAATGACAAATATCATGAATGTTTATTCGCAGTAATTACTATTATCATTCAATGTTTTACGTTATACCCTGTCACTGTTCACAAGCAGTGCCCCGTTGACAGCAATACAGGCAAATGCATGACTTGAAAGCTTGACGCATCTAAACACTTCATGAAGACGAAGGCTATATTTGATGCTTGTTGATGCCCGCGGGTTGTTGGTGAGTGCAGAAAAAAAAGCGCGCTAAAAAGGAACATGTCTTTATATTCACAATAGATTTTAACGTAGTCGTTATATAAATATGATTCCGCACACGCAAATATATCTTCACATCTCGTTAGGTTTTGAATAATATATGTTTGCGTGTACTAGACTGTTGTGACTCAGGGAAGAACGCAGGCAGCAAGTGGAGGATGTTAGATAATAGTAAGCCTTCCTTAAGTTTAATAGATAGCATACCGCATTGTTCTAGCTTTGACTTTCACATGTTTTCGAGAAATTGGGACGGCTTTCTGTTCTACCATAGTAGAATACCAAGCGCTCTAAATCGTTAAACACTTTTGATAAGCACATGTCATAAAATCTTCAAGATACTTTGGCGAGCGAACCTTGAGAAGAAAGAAATAAAATAATAAATACAGTGTTTTGGTCAGTGAGATTGTACGACTTCACAAAAACCTATACATTCTTGATTCCATTCTGTTATGCACATGTTATGCACATGCACATGTTTGTGTCTGCCATTAAGTGTACTCGAGTATGTTAGCTTGAAATGGGGAATGAGGAGAATAGCTGTTTTTGTGTGCCTTTGTATTTACACAGTATATGTGTTTGTCAACGCGACGCGTGCATTTCAGCTTGTACACAGTTGTGAGGTGTATTTTGTGGGCGTGTGCAAGTTTCTTCTTCATCTCTAAGTCCTCCTGCGGGCGTACATCTCTTCTGTGGAAGACTTCACGATGAAGCCTTCCTCTGGATATCTATTTACTTTGTGTGTCTCTCTCTGTCTCTTTGCTGAAAACTGACACTTGAAGGTAGTCTTCGATTTTAGAGAAACTGGTGCTGAAGCATCTCACACATAAGGTATTGTGTGCAAAAAACAAATATAGAGTGCCCCGCCTGTGCTGACTATGCATAAAAAATTGTGAGTGCCTCTCTGTATGTGTAGGAATTCGTCGAAAGCTACAGTTGAGGACGCTTGCTTCGCGTATTATGCATATTAATAAGTGGTACAATGTGCCAAACTCTATTTATTTGAACTCTGCTTTGTTTTAGGTCTTGAGAATACGTCCCAGGGGATTAGCAGTGTGACTCAACACATATACTTCCATTGTACATGGTTCAGGATATTTGGGTGATCCTCTACGGTGAAGGCTACCCTTTTTCACAGATAACATAACGACGACTTATCAGAGCCAAGGAAGAGCAAAAATAAAAATAAAATAACTCATTTCATTCAATCAAAGCTTAACCAAACGACAAAATCAGAAATTCGTCTGCCACCGCCACATGAGGACCAACACAATATGCATTCTAGTCACACGGCACTACAGTTCGTATCAAATGCAATCACAAAATGCAGAATATGCTGAAAACCACTCGCCTCATAGCGCCCGGCCAGTAAAACTGGTCAAGACGAGTTACAGAGATAGGGAATATCCTTACGCACGAAGCGACATCTAATGCATTGTGCATGGTTAGTTCAATGTACAAGAACAAAAATTGGTGTAAAACCTTCTCCTGATATCGTAAAAACGGCGCAGGCGCACGGGACAAAAGAGATAACAGCACTTGTTCAGTGTGCCCGCGCTGTTTTTTATGATGAATCCATGCCAATGAGCTCATGTTTTAACCCCTTTGAGTTATTTTTATGAATAACTGGCCATGGTTAAAAGCTATGAGTACACCGGTACAATAACAACACCTAGTAATCTAATTCAGAAGCGGCAAGGCTAAACCTCGACGTTTGTAACGCAGATGTAAAACAGTGAAGAGAGTGAAACACCGGGATGTTTAGATTGTTTCGTGGTTTCGTTCTCTTTATACGCACTCCTATATTGCAAATATTATAGGTAACTTGTGTACATCCATAGCAGTAATGCCACGTACAGGGTTCTATAATGAAACGCACGTAGAGCATTCAGCGGAATGCACAATAGGAAAGATTTCTATGTGCGCAATAATCCTTGGAGTGTAAGAGCAGTGTTGAAGATTGTTACATGGAAGACAAAACAAACGTTTGATTGCTTGTGAAGAAGAGAAGACTGTGCGGAACCAAAGACAGTTTAGCAGGTTCGCCGCGATCCGATACGAAAGAAGCTAAGACACGCGGGTACGAGCACACGTCGACTTCAAACACACCGATAGTCGTCGACATTTTTGTTGTCTGGATGTTTTCCCTGATGTCCTTATTTTCACGGATTGCCTGCAAAAGAAACATACGTGATTTGACGTCACGCTTTAGAATATGGGCAAGAAAAAGTAAGCATGTCCGCTGTTCAATTACAAAAAAGAAACATTTCTCATAACAAGAAAACTCACCGACCATCAAAAGCGGCTTACAGTGCATGCGAAAGGCATCACGCTATTATAAGGAACAGTTTATAACTTATCGCATGGAGGACATCATGGTTTACAACTTCGTTCTTTTGCACCATATCTAATCACATCGTACATTAACCCAACTAAATATTGTATAATAGCTTAACGTGCGTTATTCTTGAAATACGTGGTAAGCCAGATTGATAATGTTTGAAAAAGAGAACACTTCTTTATTTAGTTTTTCTCTTCATTTAAGACCTTCAAGTTTGCTTGTGCAAGATCCTGTCAAGATTATTGTTAGCAATGCTTCAGCAACAACTACAATCAAATTGAGCAGAGGTATGCTCTCCAAGTGAAAGCATGACGATTTAATCACGCCTGACAAGCTGAAATTAGTTCAGAATACAAACGGACTCCCAAAAATATTGCTCAAAAAGCTATTGTCTGTTCTCGTCACGACGTCAGCCTTGCTTCACGAGGGAGTTGTGCAAAGCCCCTTCGTCTGTATGCGATAATGGGTGGGGACGCACGGGAAAACAACGCGACGGGGGTCGAGGGAACTGTTGAACAGACGTTGGCGATGTACCCATACGAGAACATGAGCACGCAAAATTGAACGCGGGAGCCACCTGATTCGGGGTATAGTAAGACCGCGCCCGATCGCGGCAGCAAGAGCAGGGTGCCTTGTTCGGCACACAGGACCACGAATTCTGAACGCATTGCTGAGCAGCATGATCGTCCATCACTTCAGCATCCGCCTTCTCCCTTGCACATGTCTGCGTCGCCCGAGGCAGCGCGGAAAGACTTCGCGCGACGTGACATCACTTCCCCAACGCGACGCTGCCCAGTACTCTGCAAAGAAGAGCACGGGACCTGTAGAACACCTCGTTTTGAAAACGAAACAACGAAAGAGGAGTGGAAGCGTTGTGTGTTATCCGTTTTTCTTGCACCAAGTAGACAAAGCGGTAAGCTTGTTTTGGCGAAGACTGAGCTTCGTTTAGTCTGACGTACTGCAACATTACTGTAGAAATTGATTTTTTTTGTAAAGTATAGTTGCTATGAATTCTACGACTTATTATTCTACTTTTTACAGGTTACAGGCTCGGCTTACGCAGTGACATTGTTTTGCTTTCAGCGATCGGTGCCTTGGTAGCCGCATGTGATCTGATGGACGTCTCGTTATGCGGTGTTTCAGTGTTGTTCCATTGAACAAACAAAGTGGCCAGGTGACTCTCTGAAAAGATTGAGCTCAAAGCGTTCAAAATATTGTTAACGAAAGTGTTTATAACCTCTGCAATTAATCCGGACGAAGGGAGACATCCAAGTATATCACACTTTCACTGACTGACTGACTGGCTGACTGACTGACTGACTGACTGACTGACTGACTGACTGACTGACTGACTGACTCACTCACTCACTCACTCACTCACTCACTCACTCACTTACTCACTCGCTCACTCACTCACTCACTCAATCATTGAATCAAATATTAATCAATCAATAAATCAATTGATTGATAATTGATTGATTGATTGATTGATACCATTGAGTCATTTACTATACTAATGCAGCCTAGAGGGCAAGCACCACCACCTGTGAACACTGTGGCGGCGAAGAAACAGTTCGACTGTCCTGGGTATAATAGCACAAAGAGAAAATATCTTAGTGATGTCTTCAAGAAGTTAAACGACTAGCCTCTACCAAAAAAAAAAGACTACTACGCCATCGTCCAGACTAAACACAGAAGTTGAAAGCCTTGCAAGCTCAAGGCTTCCTGTGATCTACTGGCCTCGCAGAACGACCCTGAGTGGACTGCTCTCATGTTTTCATGAGTGTAGTTGTTCGTTCACCTTAATAACTACTTTTGCTCTGTCATTCCAGTCATATCTCTCTGCTCCTCACTGGACGGTAGCATGCCAGATACTATCGTCTGGCTAACTTCGCTGCCTTCTGTATCTCTTTCTCTCTCTCGGGTACTCTCACACTAATATGATACCGTAACTAATAAACTATGACGCGTGCCGTGAGAAGTATACGGCTTTCCTGAAGAAAGGGTCTGCACAACCTTCCTGGTCGTCGAGGATGCCTGGAGTGGTGACTTTGCTGGGTTTCTACAACACACCTTGTTATGCCGAATGCGAAGTTCTTTTCTTTCACACTTCTTTTATTTCACTGTGAACTTTAAAGAGTCGGTAGCACCACCAAACTAAAAATAAAACAGGACGTGAAGGAATGAGAATCAGTATTGGCATTCTTCTTGTATGCAGCACAGATTGGTGACAATGAATAGGAGAAAAATGCTAATCCCGGCGCAGCCTGCCAGTACGTAACAATAGCGGGTTAACTCTTAACTGGTACGCCGCCTCCCTATTTTATATCAGAGTTGTTTGCTGTGTGACAAGCAAAGGACAAGAAATCTAGCGTGCACGTAGCCCTTTCGAAGAATAAAACCAACAAACAAACAGTACGCTCAACAAATGAGCGGTCTTCACACCAAGCGCACATGCAAAAGAAAAATTGCTGCATGTAATTAAATGAGTATCTGTTTGGCTGAGCCGGCTTATGTCATTGATTGAAAAGCACACAGCGAGAATTACTGTACCCTAGCAACTTTGATGACTTTGTATGGCTGTCAGAGAGAGTAAAAATCCTTTGAACCCTTCTTTTAGAACTTTTGACTATGATTTTGAACGTATAAGACTCACCTGCTTCTACTCTCGTTTACATACTTAATTAAAAATCTGCCAGTGTTACCGCGTGTGTAAAATAGAGACAGAGTACCTCACCTGATCTTGCACGCTTGCTTTCATCATTTCCCAAAGTTTCGTTTCGTAGTCAGGTGGCGTGCCGGTGAAGCATTCCGTTAACGAAGCCGCAGTTTTTTTATCAGTGCTCTTGAAGAATCAATCGACCGAACTTATACCCGCCACGTGCACTGGGGATTCAATGCAGCCGTTGCTGCACTTGCCATACAATCAAACAGACAGCCTTCAAACTCAACTAACATTTACTTCTAGGAAAAGGTGACCTAATTCATTGCAGGGGAGTGTGCAGTTACCACTTTCTGTTTAAGAATACTGCATTTACTTCTGTTAGTCTTATCTTTTAGGACAGATGTCTCCATACTCGGCAATTATCAGAACCTAATAGATAACAGTGAATGGTATATCAACACGACTTGTGAACATTGTTAGCTCGTATAATCAGAGTTACTTGAAACGCAAAGCACGGCTTTATACAATATAGTACCTTCCCCTAGTGGGGCTTTGCAGAACGTACTCTGTGACACACACACACACACACACACACACACACACACACACACACACACACACACACACACACACGCACACGCGCGCGCGCGCACACGCACACGCACACGCACACGCACACACACACACACACACACACACACACACACACACGAGATGTTTTGTTTATTCGCGAGCGTTATGTGTGGTGCCCACAGGAGAGTACGTGGCTTTAATCTTGATGATGATGTGATATGTGGAGTTTAACATCCCAAAACCACCATATGATTATCAGAGACGCTGTAATGGAGGGCTCCGGAAATATCGACCCCCTGGGGTTCTTTAACGTGCACCCAAATCTGAGCACATGGGCCTCCATCAAAAGTGCAACTGTCGCAGCTGGGATTCAATACCGTGACCTGCGGGTGAGTAGCCGTGTACCTTAGCCACTAGACCACCGCAGCGGGGTAGACATCGATGATTTGAACCCTCCGATAAAGTCCTGTCTTAAAGCATCATCTCAAGATCGACGCCGGCTTCTGCAATTCTGGAAAGCAACGTCTCATATCGGAAATAAACAGGACATACTGTACCCTGAGTACTTCCTGAATGCTTTGATTTAGCGATGGTTGCATAAAAAAACATGGAGTCATCATTTATTTCATACACTTTTTCTTCTTGGAAACGAATGCACAGTAGTAAGAAAATGCTTCACATATATAGGTGTTTTTATAGTTGTGCGCTGTAAGAAGAGCACGTTTATCATTTACCATTATTTTGAAAAAAAAAGAGTGCCACCAAATGCGAAGCACCGGTCACGTCAATATTAATATCACCGACAGCATCGAGAATAGCCTCCGTCGCAAAAACAGAAGTTTTCCTGAGTCAACACGCCGTATTATTTCGCACCTGCTTTACCGTGACGGGTGATTGCAGGAAACGGTACGACGGGCTACGATGAAAGGAGAGGCCGACAGCCCGACCGTACAAAGTGCTTCACACCTGAAAAGCTTATACGAAGCTCTAGTGAAATGTTCTATGAAAGGATTAGACTGCCGCCATGCTTTCGGTGCGGGCTCTCTAGACAGGACGGATTTGATCGAGGTTAGCCAATTTTTCACCAGTGCCCACGAAAGAAATTGCCGAACAGCATGCTCATTACCTGGCTCTTGCCGTGCAACTTACTGAAACGAAACCACGCCGCGAGGAAGCCTAGAAGAATTGTTGCGTGCAGCGGGTGTTGGGTGCCGGCTATTCATCAGTTTTGTCGCCAGGTCGTTTCACGCCTAATTAAGAAGTGACGTGTCGCCTTTTCAGACGACGCGAAGCGCTTTTGCTTGCCCAACGTTTCGTTTTTATTTTCTATAAGGGCGGTCCTTGTTATTTTTGCCATTAGGCGCGCATTACTGGTTAGGCAAGAGAAGTGCGTTGATGTCAAGTTGAAGCGAAAATGCGAACAGATAAGAAAATATGTTCGGATATTGGTGCATGTAATAACTCAGGAAAGAAGCAATGTAAGGTGACACGTCGCGTGCTCAAGGCCCGGTCGTGTTTGAAACGGTGTAGTTGTGTGCAACAGCTGTCACCATGTAATGCACCTTGGCAAACACGAGTGTGTGAGAGGAATTTCGCCCCCAACGTATACATGTCTATCCTCTCGTGCCGTTTCCGTTGGTTTGTCTTTTTCTTTACTTTTTTTTCAGCATGTGCAATAGCTAGAAGTCTTCGCAAAATGACGTTAACTTTTATAAAATAGGTCGTCGTTGCTTTTATTGTGATACCATAGTTTTCTGTATTACTCCGTCATCTGCAAATATTGCCGTCGGTTAAAAAAAAAAGCCTGAAAGACGCAGCTCATTCATAAGTGTTTATATGTCGAATCGACAATTTATATCAGCCTGAAACGGCTAGAGCAGACATGGGTAATTTCAATGCGTGAGCGCTAAGAAAAGGGGGGCATCGTCAGCGTTGAACTGATAAATGCAAGGAATAAATCTCAGGGCAAGGAGTATATGTCAAGCTCCCAGCAGCAATCCAACCCAAGCATTCTGCATGGTAATCAAGTATTCTACCACAGAGTCACGCTAGGTCTCTGAACTACTTTTCATATAGTCTCTAGTGTTCTTGAAACTTCAAATGCAGTTGCAGTGCTGGCTACCCACTTTTAAAAAGGATAGTCTTTTTTGTGATATTTCAAACGCAGAAATTTTGCTATGTCTGTCTGTTCGTCTTTACGCCGAACGATACAGCCAAACAACAAAAGTTCCCCTTGCTGAAAGCCAACCTTCTTGACTTGGTGGCTGTTTTCTTACTTATGAACAGTGTCAATCAAAAAGCAAATACTACGTATACTTCAGGCCCGCCATCAGTACGTAAGTATTTTGTAGTATGTTACTTTATTTAGAAACGGCATAGATACATAAATATAAAGACGCTACGCTAGCAATGTAATGTTATGGAAGAAAAAGCAGGTGTTCCCTGTAATTCACTAAAACGACCTGGTGCTGCCACCTACTAGTGGTTCTGCTTTATAAAAATATTTTTGTTTCTTTACGTTGCTGCCAGATAGCGCCATAGCACGAGCAGCGCCTCCAATTGGAAGGCTATCGTCTTTCGACTTCCTTTTAAGCGAAGCACGCAAAGAGCGGGCAATTTTTATAACTATCACATATATACACCTATGATACAGCCATCAAGTCGCGCTGTCAATTGTAGTTAGGCACCTGCTGCTCAATTTTAATTACGTAGCAATGTCCACGGCTACGACTCCCGCGAGCACCAACGCGTCGTATCACCTGACGATTTCTGGTGTTTCTAGTATCAATGTTCCTGTTGGCATCGTTACGCAACTGTTATACAACAGGGTATATACAACTGATGCGGCTGTTTAACGTATGTCTGTGCGTGCAATTGTACATTACTTCAGCGCAACTTAGTAACGCTTCGCTCAATAAAAAATATACCACTCAGTCAGCTTCCATCAGCACGCTTAGAATAACATCTATTCCAAAGGTACGGGGGATCAGCCGATTTTGCGAATTTTTCAATTAGGAAGTTTGTGGAGCAGTAAGCTAAAAAAATCGGGGGACTGTGAAGCTCCGACTTGAGGAGTTGAACGCGATAACGATATTAATGCGTATTTATAACATTTAGTGTAGGGAATTTTTTCGGACTTGCTATGCACCCACTACCTGAATTTAAGAGTGCAGTAACGCGCGTGCCTTCTGTGGTGTGTGACCAGCTTTAAAATATGAAGTCATTACGATTATGTCATGTTCTGAAGCCCGATGCGAATGTACGCTTTTACTCTGCATTACTACGGCGTTATTTGATGTTTTATTCGGAAGCATGTATACAGGACGCGTTTGCTTGTAAAGCGAGAAAGGTACTTTAACTGCATCTCCAAGCACATGCAGCTATTTTTACTGTATTCACAAGCACAGGCATGGCTGTGTGGTAGAACAACCGCTGCACACGCAAAATACTCGGATTGAATCCTCGCTCCACCCAGAATTTTTCATTGTTTATTTTATTTGCATCTTTTTTGATATTCTGGTCATGCAAAGACGATAATTTTTCACTAACGACGCTGTTGCCGAAACCGACACTGGAGTTTCTGCGAAGCGAGCTCTTTAACGATATCGCGTAAAAATGTACGGTAAATCTACACTTGTATTTCTTTCAAGACGCTTTTATTACAGCGAAAGCTATTAGAAGATAACAACATGGGTCTCATGAAGAAAATCACCATAAAATCGGTGCTTACGTAATTCCTTGCGTTGCCTAATGAGTAACTTCTCGTATTCATCCACGCTTTCAAGAGTCAAAAGTACTCCATGCAGCGTTCAACATCCTACAAAAAAGTCATATTTGTAACAACTGAAGCAAAGAGTGCACAAGCACGCCACCGCAACCTATCTGCCTTAACAGCGGTACAAAAAATGCGGTGATGGCAGCATATACATCACTACTTGTTTTCCGGAAAAAATCCACTTGTAACGTTTGTTCGTTTTTTTCAACTGGCAAACTAATTTCCCCACAACATTCGTGCCCTCTCCTTGCACATTTACTTTTAGTTTTAAGTATACCTTTGTTGTGCATGCAACGTGTGTGTGACCATGTACTTCGCCAGCTCTGTTTATGCATTCAGGAGAAAGCGCCTTTTCCCAATCTCTGTTTTCTTCACTCACGCAATAAGCCGGCGGCGATGCTTTGTCGACAAGCTCTCGCTTGGCCTATATAGATCGAAGCTCTAACACGAATAATAGGCGTTCCTACAGCGGAAAGCAGAAAACACGCAAATCTTTTCCATGCAGCGTCTTCTCTAAAACGAGCCTACGTTTTCGTATACAATGCTATCTTTTTTGCTTGTTTTATTGTTTTTGTGTTTTATAATTTTTTCAGCATACATCTTCAAAACAGCGTAGAAAGACGAGATTGAAATGCGGGATCGCTGTACGGTACTTCTCGCAACGAACTTTTCGTACATAATAGAAAATCTGCTGATCCAACGCGGTGGACTGGGACAGTATACGATGTTCTGACTTGCAGTTGCAGGTGCTTTGCAGATGCAGGTGCAGTTGAGTTGTATTTGCAGGGGTAGTTGAGTGCAGAGCACGAAAAGGGAATCACGGCCAGAAATTTTCCACACTTCGTTCTACGCTTGCCCTTTAAACGCATGTGTGGGAACTTACTGCAGTTTCTGAAAAAAATTATTGTAACAAAAATGCGTGGTATTCACCTGCTAATCAATGCAGAGAAACCGCTATATCGATTTACTTTACACCCGAATTAGGAACTAAAGCATTAAATACATAGTCACGTGGTTCCTTACAAATTAGTCTCAGACAACGGGGCACAAAAGTCATCATGTGTTTTTTTATCTATCTACCTATACATCGGAGTGTATTGTATTGGCTCAAAAAATTACATCACAATATCATGCGGTGGCGCCATAAATGGCGCCATGTTACATTTATGTCAAGTGACTGTTGTTACACATGCGCGTTCACTCCAGTATCGCTTGACGTTTTTTTTTTCCCCAGAGCTCACCTGACACGCCGACAGCAACGTCTCGCGAAACCTCAATACTCTTTCATTTTCACACAAGGCGCAATTGTTTTAATATAAGGATAGACAAATATATTTTGATACCATAGTAAATATATTCTATTCCGCGAGTTACTACTGTCAGCATTGAACCAATAACTCTTTGCCAACTCATTTATACCATCATCACCTTAATATAGTACTAAATGACGCTTGAATCGGTTATCTGCACGTGACTACAACTTCTAAAGCACCTTTTATAGCTACTCAATATTTTCAGCTTCTAATACATACATACCAAGCGACCTTAGCTTTCACTCTAGAGATACCTCTATGTAACACACTCGTTCCTATACATTTTTTATAGCGAAACACCTGGGGCCTTAGCAAGGGCGCTCTCCGACTGCAATTTAATTTTGTTAGCTTTGTCATAAAGACATTACGCTGCATTGAACTAATGGTCATGGCTTCCCAACATATCTATTTAAAATTACTGGCACATGCGCAACTTCTTTGTATTACTATCGGCTGCCCTAACGTTCCCCCATTAAGGCGGCGCAAACGACATCGATATTCTTCCTTAAGCACCTGGCAAATTGAATTCCCGTGTGAGCTCGCTTCTATTCTCCCCATATTATGGTCATTTGGGGTAAAATCTTTATAGCAAAACACACGCTCATATATACACATAGCCTCCGTTAATGCACACCGGTTTTCTCAAAAATGAGTTGAAGTAGTTAACTACCACACCCATCTTCAACTTGAAAAAAGGAGAAGAACAGGAAATTATTGAATTCATCTGATGTGTCAGGTTGAACTAAATGGAAGCACAATTCAGCTGATCGGTCTGCCTGTCAAGGAAGGCCTGGCGAAATGCGATCACCTATATACAGAAAGCGCTTCGACTTGCAAAAGGTTCTCTAAAGCATTTCATATTCAGTGATGGTTGCCTCACATGTAAACATTCTCTTCAGCAATTGCGACATTAATGTTAGGGTGGGCGGACGTTATATCCAGGTTGAATTTGAGATTACTGAACTCATGCAGTCTCACGCAAGTTAGCAGCTTGTCCGCAGCTATTCCAGGGAACTGCGAAAAAAAAAAGTCTTATTCTTCTAATATTTTTTCTGTCTCGATGGTGCCGTTTCTGAATTTTTGGATGACAGATTGCTTTTAATATATTTCATGCCTTTCAGTTGATAAGTAGACAATTGGTTAGACAACATATTAAGCATCTGCAATTATAAAGACCACTGATAAGAGTATTAACCTGATAAGAAAAGATCGAGTGGGGCGGTAAAGTTGTCATCATAATTAACTAGTCTGGTAATATTATAAATCACGCATGACAACAGAAGAACATCAACAAAGTGTAACGATAAGTCAGTAATGTCTCGATGAGTGAGAAAGGAAACTAAGAAAATCTGAGCATTACACAGTTTAACATGAGACACTGGTGAGATGACATAGGAGACTCCCAAAATTTAACAACGCCGTTTTTTTTTTCTAACGACAGAAATGATTGCGTTAGCAAGCGCAACAAAAAGTTACACTTCACAAAGTCCGAACATTTTTATTTCTCACGAAAAAAGCATTTTGTAACACAAGCAGCATCTTCTCAATGCGATGACGAATGAAGAAGCAACTAAACGCCCTGGTGACAGTTCACTCAAGAGCAGCAACTCTTCAGTTACTACGACATTCAGATAGTCCATAGCTTACGTTAAAATTAACAACAGAATACAAAACTTTTGAATGACGTTCAATCCAAGATCATAGATTGAGGCTGCGGGACGTAGTTCACTCAATTGCGGGTCATGGCGCTTTTCCTTCATAATTTTTTTAAGGAAGCGAATCAGGTGACTTCAATCCTTGTGTATTGTGAACATCATATCTAAATGCTGACAAGTCTGACTTGCTCCATGATTGTTTAAATGACGTGTAGGTATGCATGCACACAGGTCCCAAGGGATAGGTGAACGCATATCGACTCTTTGATAACCACAACCATAGACTGCCTAATAGTTGGCGCTTGCTGACGCTAGTAATGTTGATGAAAAGCACCACTTGGTTGCGCAAATGCCTGCAATCATTCATTGGTGAATTATGACAATGGCTATAATCAAGACAACACTCTAAACTGAATAGTGATGGAATGAGATTGGTAGGCGTACGAGAATGCTGGTAACACACTCGAATCACTATTTATCGTAGAAGCAGCGCAATCTAGAAAAATGTAAAGAACAAAATTGTGCACTAATATTGAATAAGATACTTTCTAACATACGATGCACAAATCATTAGTGGTAAAATCTCCACGCTGCCTCGTGGAGTCCCACAGAGCGATAGGTTGCAAGCAGCAGGGGCAGTCCCATTCACTAGCGACAGCTTCTTTTTTTTTTTTTCGAAAAATCTTTTTCAGGCTTCACTGATAAGTTTTCTCAGAAGAACTGTAATAATAGCTTTAGGGGTTTTACAACCCAACACCACTACATGCTTATGAGGGATATCGTCGTAAAGGGCTCTAAAAAGACCATTTCGTGTTCATTATACCACATGTAATTGTGTTGAAGTATTATAGCTAAAGGTCGACAAAGGCGAGCATTTCTGTTGCCTGCCACATTTCCGAGAAATCGTCAGAAAATGGTCCTTCGATTAGTCGTGGTACAATATCCGACGTTTAACGTTTCACTTCGCCAAGTACTTCTCGTGTTCTTGCCCCGTGGCTGTGGGAGTATGTAGAGAAGTCTAGTTGGAGGGCAATATGACGGTGCAATGTTACCGGTGCAAATAAGACACAGTTCGGGATGTGACCTAATGCTCTTGTTGTACCCGTGGTTGTTGATGGCTTGCTTTTGTAACACGATCGTGTTTCGTCTTCAATGGTCTAAAATAATAAAAAAACTGACAGAACCTAAAGCGCAAAGAAAAGAAAGGCCGGTTAGTGCGAAGCGATACCGAGTTGGTAGCGCTGTAATCGGGAAACGGAAAAGGTGTATAAAGTGCAGCAGGGTGATGAAAAAGAAGGGCCGGCTTTGAAGGCATCACAAAGTCGTCATGACGATGTCACAACCAGACCAACACTCGAGGACAATTTGTTACACAATCACTTGGTGTCCGATGCTAGGGCTTATATAAAATTAAGAACACATTTGCAAGGAATCATTGGGTTAACTAACTAATGGCTCCCTACTTTCCCGGAACATCTTGAAAATGCATGAGCATAGAATATGCATGCCTTGTACTATCGCTGTGCCACAATAGTGCACTGACATGTTCGCTCTCTGCGTCCCGCCTTGTGGCGATGGCAGGGGCTACTTTTACAGGACCACGTGGTCAAATGTCAGCGGCCTCAAGCTCTTCTGTGGCTCAAGGCTCATGGTCCATTACCAGCGATGGTTCAAGAGATGCTCCTGCTCGCGTGCCCATGAACGAAGAACGAACTGCTGGCCCGTCTGGCTACAGCTCAACATTTGTAAGCTCCGCAAGGAAACGAGGCTCTTGGTGCAGCTCCAGTGAAGACACGGACATCTACTCAGTCGACGGCGACGACTCATCAGATGGCAGCTTTGTGTCTGTGATGAGCCGCAAGGCTAAAAGGAGG
Organism: Rhipicephalus microplus; assembly: GCF_043290135.1. NCBI lineage: Eukaryota > Metazoa > Arthropoda > Arachnida > Ixodida > Ixodidae > Rhipicephalus > Rhipicephalus microplus. The sequence continues at coordinate 42,624,422 of NC_134703.1, forward strand.
CTCATCAAGACGTCATCACCAGCAAGCACGTCAACTGTGAAGGCAAGGAGTGAACGCTGGCCGCATACCATTCTCTTCATGCCCATGGATCCTTCCGCCAGCCTTCGAAAATTGAACAGGCAAGCCATTTCCAATGTTCTTGAGGGAATAGCACAGAATGAAATCAAAGAGGTTCGGCTAAACACACCTAAGAACGTTTTAGCTGTTGACACAACACATGCAGACACGCTGGAGAAGCTTCGAATGATTACAGAGTTTGGAGATGTCAAAGGTCGAGCGGTCGTACTGATGACTGGGACCTGCACTGCAGGTGTCATTTACGACATTGACTTGGCAATCCCAAACACGGATCTACCCATTCTGATAAAACCAGCGTACGAAGGAGTGGTCATTAAGCATATATGCCGCCCCGGGAACAGCCGCTGCGTTAAGATAGTCTTTAACGCGACTCAATCCCTACGCACGTCAAGGTGGGACATTTCCGGCATGTGGTACGGCATTTTGTCCCAAAGCCGCTTCAGTGCCACAAGTGTTTCAAGATTGGCCATGTCAAGGGCGTCTGTGCGAACTCTACCGTATGCCCCCGGTGCGCGGAGGCGCACACGGTAGACACCTGTTGTGCAACAACTTATAGTTGCAGCAATTGTCGAGGTACGCATGAAGTCACGTCTAAGGAATGCTTAAGACTCAAGAAAAAAATGGGTATCCTGAAAGAAATGGTCTGGGATAACTCCACCCATAGAGAAGCTTCACAGAAAATCCGGCGCCGACGTCGCCATCGATGGAAGCGCTCCAGTCATGGTGATATTCATACACCACTTCAGTCTACACCACCATCAACATCCAGTAGAAAGCCAGAGAATACAAGAATACCTCCACCGGCGAAGCCTTTCTCCCCTGAAGACTGGCCGGTGCTTGCGAACGCAAGGCCTTCCGAGCAGTCTTCCCACTCTCTGCTCCCAGTGAAAGCCAATGCTTCTGATGACGAGGCTCCAACAGCAGATCGTCAAATTATTCCTATGCTGCGATCCATTGTGAGTGTCATCAAAAGTCTTCTGACAAGCATCGATACGCCAACTGCTAGGAGCGGCCTACAGGTGCTGGACGCGTTGAGTCCGGTCTTTGCAAGCCTCCAGTAAAGCCATTGCCGACAATCACAAGTCGTTCCGTCAGGAGGTCAGAGAAGCGTCGATTTTTCAGTGAAACGCAAGAGGTCTGAGATCTCGCATATCTGATTTTCGCCAGTTTGTTCATCTGTACCGATTTCCTATCATGATTATATGTGAACCAAAATTATCGCACCCAATCAGATTATCCGGCTACGAGTCATTTTTCTCTTCAAGTGACATCGAAAGTAGCAAGGTTGTTGTATTTATTCGCCGGGAGCTTACTTACGTCGTCCAGCCAGTGCAACCTCACGACGGCAATCAGTATGTGTGCTTGTCTAGTAAAAAAAGGAAAGGTGATATTCGCACTTCTAGGCGTGTATATATCCCCATCAAGTCATTTCGACACCAACAAACTAGACGGCATATTAAGGACACATCCGGGTCCGTGGGTTATCAGCGGGGATTTCAATGCGCGTTATCCCATCTGGGGAAGCTCAAGGCTTAATTCAACGGGACGACGTCTAGCATCATTGGTTTCCAGCCATGGTCTCGTCCTTCTGAATGACGCCAGTCCTACGTTTTTACAAGGTGCTACATATAGCAGCTGCCTTGATTTGTCCTTTGTTCCACGCCGATTTGCTACACGGGTAAAGTGGTTTTTGGACATTGAAACACACGGAAGCGACCACATCCCCACTTACCTGAAGATTAAAGGTATTTCGAACACGTAATCCTCTACCACAACACAAAGAATAGATTGGAGTGTGTTCAAAACTCAACTTGAGGATGCTTGTGAACAAGGCCTGTCCAATGGTCTTCAGCAAGCTATTAAGGAAACTGCACATGCGGCTATGCACACAATAATATGCTCTTCGAAGTACTCTGAATGTGACCTCGAGCTGGAGCGACTTCGTGCGATCCGCCGTCGTGCCGAAAGACGATACTGACGCACCAATTCCACAGACGATCTACGGACAGCCTGGCGCATCTAAAAGAAGATACAACGGCGTTTTGACAAATTAGACACCCAACGATGGCGGAAATTTTGTGCGTCGCTAGATCCTCATAAACCACTGTCTCAGATATCGAGAATTGTGCGAGGCCTACGTTCTGTTCCAGAGCAGCGTTTTCCCTTCAAAGCCCTTGCACTTTTTCATCGCCGGCATGAAATTGAGGTAGCAGAAGATTTCTGCGCTATGACCGTGGGCCAGACAGCGTACACAAGCCTACATACAGTGAATCATATCCCTCACTCACAGGACCCACGCATGGATCTACCGTTTACATCACAGGAGCTCGATGCGGCGCTCGTCTTATGTAATAAGTCGTCGTCAACTGGCCCGGAGGACATCTCATACAGGATGCTGTGCAACCTTGGTAAACGGGCACGAGAAGCACTCCTTAACATCTTCATCGATTCCTGGCAAGCTGGCGTCGTTCCGCAAGATTGGAAGATTAGCCGCTTGGTACCGATTCTTAAGCCTGGCAAATCTCCCCTGGACATTGCCTCTTACCGACCGATCGCACTCTCAAGTTGCGTAGGAAAGGTAATGGAGAGAATGACCTTGGCCAGGTTTGAATGGTACCTGGAATACTGTGAGATATATCCGAACGCCTTGGCTGGTTTTCGCCGTCACCGATGTTCGATAGACAATGTTATAGATCTCGTCACATATGTCCAGCAATAAAAGGCAGGTAAACGACTATCTGCAGCCATGTTCTTTGACGTAAAAGGAGCATACGACAACGTTCTACATGACGCCATCCTCGAACCCGTTGAGTCAGTGGGCCTAGGCTGGCAACTGTATTGTTGGACACGCAGTTATTTACAAGGGCGGACCTTATTTGTGAACACTGCAGATGGTCCAACCTCCCAACACCCAACGCATCGTGGAGTCCCACAAGGTGGCGTCTTGAGTCCAACCCTCTTCAACCTCGTTCTCATTGGTCTTGTAGAACGACTACCAATTGTGGTCAAGTTATCCATGTACGCTGACGACATCTGCGTCTGGACATCTGGCGTGACAAGACCTCAGGTACGCGCAAGACTTCAGAAAGCTGTTACGTTGGTATCAGTGTACCTCAAGGACCAGGGTCTGAAAATCTCGCCAGCGAAATGCGCATTGATTGCTTTTAGTCGAAAGCCAATGAGACCATACGTTATATCAATCGATGGCCAAGTCATACCATATGTCAGGACGCGCAGATTTCTAGGCGTATTCATTGATAGAGACCGCTGCTGGGGCCCACATGTGGCCCACTTGAAGAAGAGGCTGACAGAAATTGCTAACTTATTCAAGTATCCCAGAGGAAAAACCAGGGGGACTTCAGTACATGCAATGATGCAATTGTACAAGACGCTTTTTCTTGGCTATTTGCGATAGTTTTCCTGTGTTGACCAACACCTGTAGAACCAACATTCGGACTCTCGAAAGCATCCAGGCTATGGCTCTGCGAGTTTGTCTGGGGCTACCGCGATGTTCATCAACAGCTGAGACAATCGAGATCGCTAATCACTACCCGCTAAAGACGCATATCATGATAGAAGTGCTCAGAGCACACGTGAGGCATCTTACTCGTGTCCCTGCCCATCATCTAGCTTCACTGCCAGAAGCCCGACTTCGTGCCTCATTTTGCCAGACAGTCTTGTCATATCGCACACGCACTCCTACGGGATATACAACTCCATCAAGGATTTCAACTTCCCGATGGAGTATGACCTATGCACATGTTGAACTCACGGTTCCAGGCATAGGGTCAAAAGCCCGGCTCTCGTCTCCAGCGCTAAAGCAGCTTTCTCTTCTTTTGTTATATGAGAAATACAGTGAGCATACTCGTCTATATACTGACGCTTCAACTAAAGTGGATGGGTCTGCAGGGTCGGTGATCTTTCCTGCAACAGCGACAACAGTGAAGTTTCGTTTATCCCACCAGACATCATCGACAGCTGCGGAACTTGCTGCTCTACGTAGCGCAATTCAAGTCATTAAACACCAAGAAGCCAAGAAATGGAGCGTGTTCACGGACTCTAAGGCAGCACTACAGTGTTTGATATTCGCATTACGCCGGGGACCTCATGAACAACTAGTGCTGGAAATTAGAGAGCTGCTTCACCACCTCTTCGACGAAGGACACAGAATCACGTTTCAGTGGCTTCCAAGTTACTGCGGCACATTGGGCAACGAACATGCCGATGCAGCTGCCCGATCAGCACACGAAGATAGTGAAGAAAATTCTATACCATTTTCAAGGACTGATGCTGCAATGACCATCCGAAAAATCGCTAATGCAGAATTAAAATCCCTGTGGAACACCGAGTGCTTACGGCACACGCGACTGCGTAGACTGGACACGTCTCGTCGACTCCGGCCTCCGTCTGGACTCTCTCGACTCGAGACAACGGTGCTTTGCTGACTATGGCTTGGTGTCGCCTTCACCAAAGTTTTCGCCTTCCGAATCGGCATGGAAGACAGTGCTGCTTGCGGTCATTGCGGCAGCGATGAAACTATAGAGTACGTTCTCTGTCACTGCCCTCGTTACAGCGTGCAAAGACGGCAACTAGCTGCTGCGTTAGCTCGCCTTGACGACAGACCTTTGTCTGAACAATCAGTGCTGGAAAGACGACATGATTTGTGTGCTCACAGAAAATCAGTGAAGGCCTTATTGAACTTTTTGCGTGGCAGCGGCCTATTGTATAGACATTAGCACCCCCCCCCCTTTTTTTTTTCGCGCGCGTCTATTTCCCTTTTCGCTTTCTATCCAATCTTTCTTCCCCATTCCCCCTTCCCCTAGTGCAGGGTAGCAAACCGGATGCTCCATTTTCTGGTTAACCTCCCTGCCTTTCCCTCATTTTATTCTCTCTCTCTCTCTCGCTCTTTGAGTCACTTTGCCTTCCCTGCTTTTCTTCACATCACATTTTGTTTCATGGAAATCTCCTGCCAGTACGCCACGAGCTAAAAGGAATATACCTGCGCTGCTTAGAAGTCAAGTAGCACCTATTTCACACGGACACCATCTATTGAGAATGCAGATGTAGTGTTCAGTGATGCGCGCTACGTGAAGATTTAGGGGTGAAGCTCCTTATAGCGGCACCCGTTTGTCCCTCGTAGTCGTAGTCGTAGTGTGTAACCAGTCTTACGTTTTGACCTGCAAGGTGGTGCCGGGGGGGATTTCTCCTGTGCGTTGTTGAACAATAAAAAATTCGTAGCGTGCGCGTTAACTAAAAGCCGTATTCTCCTGTCTCTCATTCCCCATTAGCAGCATTAAGCATGTACATTGAGCTCTATCTGTCAAGAAAGGGTTGCTACGTTATACTCGCTGGGCGTAACGTCCTCGGTTTTAGAAAGGTTTAGCGAGCGTTGAGCCGCAGTGCCATGAATACAGTGAAGTAGCATATGCCATGAACTCAAGGTGGTTAAAGGTGGGAAGTAGGTACGAAGCGCAAGCGGTAAGAAAGTAAAAGCCGACTTCTCCTGTCTCTCATTCCCCATTAGCAGCCATTGGCATGTACTTTGAGCACTATCTGACAGGGAAAGGTTGCTGCATTGTACTCGCTGGGCGTAACCTCCTTGGTTTTAGAAAGGTTTAGCGAGCGTTGGGCCGCAGTGTCATGAATACAGTTAACTAGTATATACTATGAACTCAACGTGGTTAAAGGTGGGAAGTAGACCCGAAGCGCGAGTCATAAGAAAGTGGGCGTGTGCCACCTCTTGTTTAGTCCTTGGAATGTCCGCTAGGTGGCGGTGCTTTCATATGGGAAGTTCAGTTCAGGCTGTCTAGGTGGATGGACGTGTTTTTTGAGCGCGCCGGATCGACTGCGCAGATAAGTGTTTTTGCATGTTTTGAGCTTGTCTTTATAATTATAAGGCAGCGGTTGAAATCTTCGTAGCACTTATTTTATGGTACGGCTTTTTCGAGGCCAGTCACCAGGTATTTATTAGTTAGTGCGGGTGTGTGTGTTTGAATTTTTTGTTGTTTTTTATTTTGCAACCCCGTGGGGGAGGTGCGCGTACATTGAACACGCAAATTTTTGTAGTAGAGCTTGGACTTTCCTTTTTTTTTCGTAGTGCAGGGCTCGAGTTTAGTAATTATCGAGTATAGGGACAATTGGTGTCAGAAAGGCATGGTTAAAAAGACTGTAAAGTGTTCAGGATGTGGAGCAGGTTTGAAAGTGGACCCAAGCGTAGAAGCGGAAGGAGAAGAGGCTGACGCGAAGTGTAGGCAATGTGAGGTCGAGGAAAAAATGGAGAAAATGATGGTTGCCCAGTGTGAACTGCTGATGAGAATCGCCGAGCTCGAGACTGCGTTGGCGACAGAGCAAGAGAAAACGAGGGCAATGGGAGAAAGACTGAAGTCCGCCGAGGAAGTGCTAGCGAAGCTGAACAAAGAAGCAACCTACCGAGAGAACAGTAGGGAACCGGCAACCAGAACGGTGGAGAAGGAAAGGCAAGCAAGCTTGGAAAAAACAGGTTTAGCCGGTTCAACTGTCGCAAGGCCCAGCTTCAGCGAGGTAGTGGTGGGGCAGGGAGGGAACAAAGCAGCCGGCGTCACAGGTGCAAGTAGCCCCCAGGTGCAGAACGCTCCAGCGGAAAAGTCACAGCATGTGATAATCGCCGGGGACTCAAATTTAAATCGATGCACAGAAGTCATCAAAGAGAGGGTAAGAGGTGACAAGAGGGTTGCAGTAGGGGCGTTCCCAGGACGCAAGCTGGAAGCAGTCATGAAGCAAGTGAGCGCAAAGCTCAAAACGACAGCTGATAGACGAAACCTCGTGATAATTTCAGGCGGTTTAAACGATGTCCTAAATGAAGATGCAGCAGGACTAGCAGCCACACTGGCGAAAGGCGTCGATGACATGCGCGCCACTTCTCCTAAGGTGCAGGTAGTGATATGCACGATACCGGAGGTACCGGTGCGTGATAGCAACCTGCAAAGAGCGGTGGTCAACGCAAACCAAGAGATATGGCGGATGAGTCGAGAGAAAGGCTTTGAGGTGGTGGAAATAAACAGAGAGGTGCATAGGTGGGGGGGTTTTGAACGAGACAGAATTCACTTCGATGGGCGGCTAGGTCATGAGGTGGGTTGGCGACTTGCAGGACGTGCAGTAGCTTTTTTGGGGGGCAAGCGAGCCCTTCGGGGTGCAGGATAGCTAGTAACGAGGAAAACAACCAGGGAGACTCTTCGACAGGTGGTATGGACAGATACGATTCCAAAGTGGCACCAATATCTAAGATAGGTAGAGTCCGGGGCATAAATAGACGTAGCCACGAGCGCCGAGCCAATTCAGACATAGGGTATATTAACATGCAGGGTGGTAGGAACAGGCTGAAGTGGGAAGAGATAGAAGAACAGCTAAGGAAAGAGAGGCCGATGGTATACGGTTTTGTAGAAACACATCTCAGGGACATGGAACAACCTCCGAACAATCCGGACTACGCGTGGGAATATTGTAATAGAACAGAAGGCAGCAGAAAGGGGGGTGGTATTGGGGCATTCATTCATAAAAGTACAGACTGGCAAAGGGTCAAGCAGGAGTGCAAGGAACATTTATGGCTAAAAGGGAAAGTGGCAGGTCAAATGACACTCCTTGGTTTCGTGTACTTGTGGACGGGAGCAAAGGCCAGAGAGGAAAACCAGGCAATGGTAGAGTGTATATTCAAGGACATTCAGGAGTTAGGAAGAAAGTGCGAGATAATTATACTAGGAGACATGAATGCGCACATAGAAGATATAGATGGGTATACCGACCCGACAGGCAAAATGATCATGGATATGTGTGAAAGGCTTGATTTGATCATTTGCAACAGTACCTAGAAGTGTGAAGGGCAAATAACATGGGAGGTAGGAAGGCTTCAGTCGACGATAGATTATGCACTGATGTCACATAGGATGTATGATAAGCTCAGAGAAATGTACATAGATGAAGGTGGCTCCAGAAGTCTGGGTAGCGATCACAAACGTATCAAGCTAAGTTTTGGAAGAGCAGTGAAAGTGGGAAGGAGACAAGATGAGCAACTACAGGAAAATTTTTATCCAGAAAGGCAAATTGAAATAGCCACTAAACAAATTGAGAAAATAATCACGGAGGATAATAAGACAGTTTGGACATACACGAATCTAATTAGGCTCTTTGAGCTAGAGCTTGCTAAGACGCGTGACAAGTCAACCCGGAAAAGATGACACAAACCCAAAAGTTGGTGCGATGAGGAAGTTAAGAGAGCCATAGCAAAACGTCAGGAAGCCTCTAGGGAACACAGACATGCTAAGCAGCGGGGTGAACCGACAGATGATGTTGAAAGAAAATGCGCAACCTTTCTAAGCTGTAGAAGGGATGCATCCCTTCTGATCAATGAAAAAATTAGAAGCAAGGGAGCTCAGTGGCTGGCAGAAGTACATAAAAAAGATAGAAAGGCAGCTGCGAAATTTTGGAACCATCTAAACTCCCTAAGAAATGAGACGAGCCTAGAGCAGAGCTTCATAACTACAGCCCAAGGGGCTAGGCTAGAAGGGGACGAAGCTATTGAATATATAAGAACAAAGGTGACAGAAAAATTTCAACAAAGAAGTACTTTATGCACCACAATAGACAAGGACGAATCAAGTGGTGCAATGGCTCCATTTTCACAACAAGAGTGGGAAAGGGCTGAGAAAAGGGTTCCTAGTAGTACATCAACAGGCCCAGATGGCATTCCAATAAGGCTGATAAAGACATTAGGTCCGAAGTCTAAGCAGGCTTTGAGAGAGGCAGTGAGTACAATAATAATCGATGGTGAAGTTCCCGATGGATGGAAACTTAGCAGGATGAGCATGATCTATAAAGGAAAGGGGGACAAAGCTGACATAAACAACTATCGTCCTATAACAGTGACATCAGTGGTCTACAGGCTGGCGATGCAGATTATAAAGGAAAGACTGCAGGCGTGGATAGAGGATGAGGGGGTGCTGGGGGAACTGCAGAATGGGTTTCGGAAACACAGGAGGTTGGAAGACAATCTGTTCTCACTGACGCAGTGCATCGAAATAGCAGAAAAAGAACACAGGCCCCTGTGGCTAGCATTTTTGGATATCAAGGGAGCGTACGATAGCGTGGTTCAAGAGGAATTGTGGGGAATACTGGACACACTAGGCGTGGAACATGTAGTCACTAATCTTTTAAAGAGTGTCTATAAAGGTAACAAGGTAGTTATAAAGTGGGAAAAACAGGTATCCAAGCCTGCAGAGGTAAAACGAGGTCTTAGGCAGGGTTGCCCCCTGTCACCCTTATTATTCATGATGTACCTACAAGGATTAGAGGCAAAATTAGAGAGAAGTGGACTGGGCTTCAACCTCTCTTTAGTCAAACAAGGAAAACTTATTCATCAGGCACTACCAGCATTAATGTACGCAGATGATATAGTGCTATTGGCCAACAACAAGGAAGATTTGCAGAGATTGATGGACATCTGCGGTAATGAGGGAGATAGGTTAGATTTTAGATTCAGTAGGGAAAAATCAGCAGTCATGATTTTCAATGACAACGAAGGTAGTGAGCTTAGAATACAGGAGGTCACGCTAGAGATAACAGATAAATACAAATATCTGGGCGTATGGATAAGCAATGGGACCGAGTATCTGAGAGAACAAGAAATATACGTGACGACTAAAGGTAACAGGAATGCAGCAGTCATGAAAAATAAGGCACTGTGGAATTACAATAGGTATGATGTTGTGAGAGGAATATGGAAAGGGGTCATGGTTCCTGCGCTGACGTTCGGCAATGCGGTCTTGTGCATGAGATCAGAAGTTCAAGCAAGATTAGAAATTAAGCAACGTGGAATAGGTAGGCTTGCTTTAGGAGCTCACGGGAATACACCAAATCAGGGAGTACTAGGTGATATGGGATGGACATCATTTGAGGGCAGGGAAGCTAGCAGCAAGATAAAATTTGAGAAGCGATTGAGAGAAATGGAGGAAGAGCGTTGGGCTAGGAAGGTTTTCAGCTACTTGTACATGAAGAATGTCGATACAAAATGGAGGAAGCGAACCAGGAAGTTGACTGGTAAATACTTAGAAAACAGCAGGTGGCCAAACCAAAAAGAACTATCGGTTAAGAAGAAAGTGAAGGAAACGGAGACTGACATGTGGAGAATGGGCATGATTAAGAAGTCCGCACTAGAGATCTATCGAACTTTTAAGCAGGAAATTGCCAAGGAAAGGATCTATGATAATACTCGGGGTAGTTCTCTACTGTTGGAGGCCAGGACGGGAGTACTGCGAACCAAGACATATCGGGCCAAATACGAAGGGGTAGACACAGTATGCAGTGCGTGTGGAGAGGAAGAAGAAACTGCCGAACACTTGATAATGTTCTGTAAAGGGCTTCACCCTATAGTTCCGGATGATGGCGCAGAGTTTTTCAAAGCACTGGGGTTTAGGGACCGGGAGGGCAAAATAAACTTTAAGCGGGTAGACTTAACTAGAAGGAGGTTATCTGATTGGTGGCTAAAGTCAAGGCACGAGTGAAATATAAACTCTTCCCTGCAAAGTACGAATCCTCAAACTCACTTTTTAAGGAAAAAAAAATATATAGTTTTTGGTTCATTAGGTATTACGGCTTGGTGGCGCTAGCCACCGCCCGATCTAAAGGGTACAGCCATATCCATCCATCCATCGAATACATGATGAAAAGATGTGAGATGGTGGTACTTGGAGTGTTGAATAGATGGACGAACGGACACACAGACAGATGCATGGATGGACGCATGAACGAATGCAGGGACGGATGCATCGACGAACGCAGGGACAGATGCACGAACAGACGCACGCACGGACGGGCGGATGGACGCATGGATGGTCACAGAGACGAATGCATAGACGGACAGAAGCAAAAACGAATGGACGGACGAATGCTTCGCCCCACTCTTCATCATTCACTCCGTGGATATGCTGCCAATTTTTTTTCAGTCATATTTTTCCCTCTCTCACTGCAAATAAAAACAGGCAACACACGGAAGCAGATAGCGAGCGAAAAGAAAAACAAACTTCCGGAACTTCTGTCTCTGAGCGAGTGTGTTGATTGATTGATATGTGGGTTTTAACGACCCAAAACCACGATATCATTATGAGAGACTCCGTAGTGGAGGGCTCCGGAAATTTAAATCACCTGGCGTTCTTTAACAAGCACCCAAATTTGAGCACACAGGCCTACAGTATTTGTGCCTCCAAGAAATGCTGTAGCCCCGTATGCTCAGATTTGGATGCACGTTAAAAACGCGCGCGCGCGCGTGTGTGTGTGTGTGTGTGTGTGTGTGTGTGTGTGTGTGTGTGTGTGTGTGTGTGTGTGAGAGAGAGAGAGAGAGAGAGAGAGAGGGGAACAAAGGAAGCAGATAAAGGTCAGGGAAGTTAAGATGGATTGATTGATTGATTTGTGGGGTTTACCATCCCAAAACCACCATATGATTATGAGAGACGCCGTAGTGGAGGGCTCCGGAAATTTCGACCACCTGGGGTTCTTTAACGTGCACCCAAATCTGAGCACACGGGCCTCCGACATTTCCGCCTCCATCGGAAATGCAGCCGCCGCAGCTGGGATTTGAACATGTGACATGCGGGTCAGCAGCCGAGTACCTTAGCCACTAGACCACTGTGGCGGGGCCGGGAAGTTAAGAAAGGACCTGTGTGGGTTATTTACTGCTGTTGGGAAGGAAGAATGAACTATGAAAAAATGAAGGCAGATAGGGTCCGTGAAGGCGACACAATGACAGCATGCCGTAAACGACATCGTATGAATTTGTATGAATTTGTACGGATTGTATGAAACTGTATAATATTGTATTAATAGGCCATGAAAATAAAGGAACCTAAGGAACATTACATGACATTGGAAGGCAGCTTCAGAGTTTTGATGAAATCACGCAGTAATATACAGCGTAGAACTCACCGCAATGGGTCGCTTAAAAGTGGCCAATGAAGCGAGAAATGCTTTTCGCACATTGAACTGAAGAAAACGGCGCGAATAGTCAGCATTATGGAATGGAAAGAATAAACATGCAAAGTAAATTGGATAGAAAGAAATTTCCGGAAAATAACTGTGCAACAGACAAATGTAGCTCAAAAAAAAAGAATTAACAAACCCTAAACTTTGTGTTCGTATCTAGTCCGCATTATACGCTTCATTACCAGTCATTTTCTTTTTACATTTTATGAAATAATACCTGTACTTCCTTGTTCAAAACATATTGGAAGCACGAAAGGCTCACATTCAATGTACATTGAAATGCGAATGATTCTAAAAATATACTATTTTATCTTAATAAACGATCGTGTTTTGGCATCTCAGTATGAGAAAAAGCATTTCACTTATTGCTTTTAGCTGGACAAGAACAGCGAGTAGCCATTACGTCCGCAACTTTAGGAACAGGTCTTCCTGCCTTTTACAAACAAATAAGATATAAATCGCGCTTGTGTATGTGGGTTTCATGGAACAGCTAAAAGCACCAACGGTCACGATCATGCCTTCCACACCCTCTTTTATTTTCTTTGCATGATGATACCACTGTTCTCCGCTTAACATTGTGAACAGTGAACGCGAAATTCCATTGCTTCTTCGGCAACAGCCGATGCAAAGGGACGGAAGATCGCGAGCTGTTTATAGAATGGGACAAAAGGGACGTCCTCCACTATGCAACTCTCCCACTACAAGCGAGATGTGGTACCCCTTTGTGGGGCAGGTGCAATGAGAAACCATGAACTTAGGACATGTGGTCATTCTGCGTTAGCATAATGAAATTTACGGGACCATTCCATTCATCCAGTAAACGCCGGCTCCCGCCAGCTTATTTAACGTCGATATATAGAAATGGCTTTCATTCCAGAGTCTTTAAATTCTTCAAGGCGGAGGAGAATTGCGACAGCTGATTCGATGAAATGAGTGCATTTAATCAGATGCGCTGCAGCTGAATTTACAAGAAAGGAAGGGGAGAAAGAAAGAGTCTTTAAATTCTTCAAGGCGGAGGAGACATGAGACAGCTGATTCGATCAAATGAGTGCATTTAATCAGGCGCGCCGCAGCTGAATTTACAACAAAGGAAGGGGAGGAAGAAAGAAAGAGAAAATTAAAGAAGGAAATACAGGAAGAAAGAAAGAAAGAATGAAAGAGAAAAGAAAAGAAAGAAATTAAGGGAATAACAGAGTACATAGGATGTTATCTTGTGAGTGTTTCTAATTCTTAGGGATAAACTTATTCGAGGAATGGAAACAAAAATCATTTAGCCGTTTCTAAATTCCAGTGCAGGGCAAGGACCGCGTATGTTGGGCAATATTTTTGACTAGTTACGTCCACCTTTATTTCCACAGCTCTACCGCCCAGACCGAATGGAGCATGGGATAACTAAAATATGTCGCTTCTGTGTGATCTTGCCGAAGTAACAAAAATTTTTACAGCCTCTTCCTAAAGCGAACAAAGAAAGAGAAAAGTCAAGAGTAGCAAAGTATTGGACCTGAGCAATGAACCCTCGTATGAGCGATTAAATGCGGGAGGACTTCTTCCGTAACGTTGTTACGAATAAAGTACGTGGTGAGACCCTCTTCTTCCGTATTCGTAACGCAATGCCGCCTTTTTCTTACTGTAAACTTTGACACGTGGCGGTGAGGTTATGGTTACCTAAAGTGACATACTAGCTTTCCGCAAAACGGTTTACAGAACCAGTCGGTTGAATCTGCTTTGACCCAAGGCTACGTGGCAGCTGATGAACGTGGACGGTAAAGAACCCCAGGTGGTCAAAATTTACGGAGCCCTCCACTATAGCGTGTTTAACAATCATATGGTGGTTTTGGGACGTTAAACCCCTCATATAAATCAAAGCTGGTGAACGTAGGTAGTGTTGTAGAATGAAAGTCTGTGGGATTTTAAGTGCCGAAACTGCAATATTCTTCTGAGTCATTCAGTATATTACGTTTTTTTTATTTCACCCCTAGAGAAATTCGGCCACCAGAACCCTGAGTCAGAGTCGCATTATTGATATTACACAGCGTGGAACGTAATGCTAAGCTATGACATTGTTCACTGTTGTATGCGCATGTTTCTTTAGTAAGGTCAAACAGTTCCACACTTTATGATGTGCGTGCGTTAAATATATACTTATAGCAAATATGTGGCAGCTCATATTGTAAGTCAGAGTAGCGGCCGTGTTTGTCCTATGCAATCTAAATTTCACTTTATCATGCACTTTCATTCGCCTGTGCCTGACGTAGCATCAGCCCTAATTATCTCTCTAAAAATAGCTCAAGGCTGGTATAGTTGGTAGATACTCTGTCGACGAGACATGTCATGCGAGACCGGACACATGAAATAATTCAGGACTCCACAAACAGCGAGTAATCTGCGCTTGCAGCGTATTTCATTCTGTTTGGTTTTGTCGTTTTGAAATGTATGTGACAACGCCTTTGCCGTTTTGAGTGGTCGTCGTATAGACCTGGGACACCCGCGAGGTTATTTCCCGTCCTCTGACTTTATTGTAATTGAATTATCTGCCATATTCGGCGAAAGCGAAGCGCATATACAGCTGATGGATCGAAGCCCCACGCAACCGGAACACGGGACCAGCGTCAGGCCCGTTGCCTTTGTTTCTGTGTGGTGGACGCTATAGGAAGCGTGGCTCGAATGACAATGTCGGAATAAGATGACTGGACAGCATTCACTTCCTTCGGTGCGCTGGTACTTATTTTTGCATCACATTTTTATATATAATTATTAACTGCTCTGTTGAACATTAGGCCTAAAGGTATAGCCGTGTGACCCGCAGGTCACGGGATCGAATTCCAGCTGCGTCGGCCTCATTTTCGATGTAGGCGAAAATGCTGTAGGCCCGTGTGCTCATAATCGGATGCCCGTTAAAGAAGCCCAGGTAGTGGAAATTCCTGGAGTCTTCCACTATGGCGTCTCTTATAATAATATGGAAATTCTGGGACGTGAAACCCCACATAATAATAGTAGTAGTATAGCTATGTGTTTTGGTGGTTAGTAACAACTGCTCGCAAGAAACGTCAACCTGCCCCGGTGCTGAAATATCGTGCTGTTTATTTCGAATACTGCTTTCACAGTGAAAATATACGTATACTACACACAAACAGGAGTGATGAAGAGTAAACTACCTCATCCACGTGAGCGCAATCATTACAGAGACGTTTGCTAGCATTTCATCTCTTTTTGACTTCTAACACACACACACACACACACACACACACACACACACACACACATACATACATACATACATACATATATATATATATATATATATATATATATATAATATATATATATAGGCATTTATTTTGACAGCTTTGACTCGAGTCTGGCCTTCATCAGGAACGAGGATGCATGCTCTTCGCGCTCACATTTATAATATTTTGTGCGAAAGAATGAGAAGGCAAGAATAGAAGAGACAGATAAAATTATGAAAAGTACCAGGGGTCATTGCACTATGCCAGTGCCATCGTGAGTGCTTACCTTTACCTTAGCCACCCCCTTACCATAGCCGCCCCTGTACCTTAGCCGGCCACTGTATGCACTAAAGGGACCTTCACTCTAATACACTAAACGCAATACTTCTAAGAAAATAAGCTTTGACGACGCCACTCGCATAGCGCAATGACCCCTCAACCCTTTTTCTTTTTTATAAACTTTTCTTCTTTTGTTCTTTTTTTTTGTCTTTGCCATTTTTTCCTTCTCCTGTTTTCCGCAAAATATTATAAATGTGAGCATGAACAGCATCTACCCCCCTTGCTGACGACGGCCAGACTCTAGCCGAAACTCGAAATAAATGCCTCTGTTGGTATTGTTCTCATAGAGAATGAAGTTGGTTATTTGAAGCGCTACGGCCACTTTCACCAATATGCCTTCCAAAACACACACACACAGACATATATATATATATATATATATATATATATATATATATATATATATATATACTTTGTCAGTGTCACTGGAGCCTCTTCTTGAAATATCCTATTTGATTTTTAGTAAAGTTGTTTCAGCTTCCTTGGGCGATTCGACTCCCATTATCACATAGTCGACGTAGATGTCTCTCCTCAGCTGTTCATTTGTCTCCAGAAATTTATTCTCCAAGTCACTGAGGTGGTGTTCTACTGTTGCTGCCGGCAAGAACGTACTCGGAGCAGTGCCAAACATTACTGTCCAGTTTGTTCAAGTTACAACCTTTGCATCGCTACCGCTTGGAATTCTGTGCCACCAAAAAAAAAAAAACGCAGTGCGTCTATGTTTGCCTCAAGCATTGAAATCTGTAAGAATGCATTCTCAATATCAGCTTTCATTGCAATGAAATGGCGCCAGAAGTTCATCAGTGTGTGCACGAGATCACAATTGAGATAAGGCTCAGTTTCGAGACTTATTTAACGACAGCCCCTTTGTGGCTGATGATTACGCATCACATACTGTTCTTATCGTTGTTGTTTTACAATATTCCCTGATGGGGGCTTGATGAGGCAAGTATAGCTGTGTGTCATGGGTTCATCACTTTGTTCATCGATGGGGGCGCGTCTACTTTTTTCTTCGCTATCTTTTTTTCTTCACTTTTCTTTCCTTTCCCTTCCCCTTAGTGCAGGTCAGCAAACCTAATGCTACAAATTTTGGTAGAACTCTCTGCCTTTTTTTTACATAATTTCCTCCCCCTCTTATTCTGCAGCCACTTGTGACACTCCACTATTCAAGTACTATCTGATGGCGCTGTCATAACGTCGCAGTATACTTTCGTACTTCTGTAACCTTCGAGTGAATTGCTTCAGTGTTGTCATTGCGATCTCCTTGTTTTCATCAAGTTCCGCGATATGTTTCCATGAAAGTCGTACTCAGTTCCTGCTGAAATACTCCATCACACCCTCCTCTTTCTTTGCGTCCTGCTCTGTGCCCTTCATGCCGATAGTTTCGATGTCCCAAAATTGGCTTAGTTCTGTCTCTATGCCGGACTTGTTCACTTCAACGTGAAATACAGTAAAAATTTACCATATGAATTATTTTCCAGCTAACGCAGCTTTGCCCTGCACTGTCCAACCGAACATGGTCTCTTCTGCTGTCAGCTTCTCTTCTAGTTTACAGATGCCCCAGTTCTTTCTAAGAACTCGATTCGCTGTGGGCAGGTACGTAATAAATGGTGCGAAATACAGGACAATAGGACAATGTTTATTGGTCTTTCCACTCGAAAATAGTTTTACTGGGGTCAGAGGTTGTTGCGTGCAAAAGATGTGACCTAATAACACCTATATATTATATATCAATGGCAGCATATAAACTAGTTAAAAATAGAATAAACACGTTCGCTTTAAGGAAAGAAAAAGAGTGAAAGGGGGGGACACGTTTAGAGTTTCGGTTGCCATTAACTTACTTGCTAATTCTTTTGTTCCAGCTTGTTTATCTGCAGCATTCCAATGTTTGGTGTTGTTTCTGAGCTCCAAATTGAGCACTGCATCGAATGAAAAAATGTAGATTTATTTTATTGTGTTACCTACATTTTTCTATGTAACGTATATCAAGACCCATACTCTTGTTTGTCTTTTTCTAGCGGAAAAGCGCAAGCCATCTAAACACTCGAGCACCTAAGAGAACACCACTTTTCCTTATTCCAGCTCCTCGACACTCTACGAGTATTCCGAAGGAAACCCTTCCACTATGGACGCATTAAACATGCATCACGAAACATAAATCAAGTAGAAAATAATGCATCAAGGCCAATTTCGCTCCAACACTTTTTGAACTCTCGGTCCCTTTGTAAATCACCTAAATAACTTTTTTAACTTACTTTTTAAATCTTTCGTTGAACCAAGGATTTTGTAAACAGAGAAAGAGGATAAGAAACCTTACCTTCGCGCGGAAATGAGTTCGAAATGAAAACGTCATTAGCACCTCGAACCATTTCTTTCATCTGGCAAACCTCGTAGACAACAATTTTATCTGGGAGCTCAGCGGCGGAGTACAACGAGTGTCATTCTTCTTTTGGTACTCACGGTGTTTTCCAGTAGCTCGAGCTACGATCTCAAGAAGTGCTCGAATTTATCTGCCAAGCTTTCCTTAAAGATTTCCGACTCTCCTAAGCAGTGCATTCATCGTCCAGAGTGGTTTTCAATCTTTTCTAGTGCTTCAGGCAAAGATAATAATGCACCAAAGCGAAAATAACTTTAGAGAAAACGTGTTTGTGAACCACTCTCCATTTTAGTTTCTCGCTTAATAATATTATTTTGTATGAGTGAGTTAAACCAGGTAAAGAATTTGCACTACCATTACTGACGCAAACGGTTAGTTTTCTGACACGATCACCGCTGCTTCAACGTCAGCGTTTGTTCACGTCGCTCGACGGTTAGAATTGTGCGACTACATCACCATGTTTAGAAAGAAGCATTAAAAAAAGCGAGCACCCACAATTTTGGGTGACTAAGATTTGATGATTGACAGGCTCATTAACATCACTAGCGTTATAGAAATCACACGTTGAAAGAAGATTATCTTGGTAATAGCAAAAACGCTGTCTCTCTTCAGATTCGTTTTTACCGTAGGCAGCTCTTCAAGAGCTGTGTTTACTCAATTTCCAGTGCAAGTCTTACTCCACTCAGAAATAAACTGAATACTAAAGAAAAATGGGGTGATTATCAATAACAGCTTGCCAACTATGGTGCCCGGTCAATCAAGCTCGAGGACGCGGGTTCGATTCTCGCCCACAGGAGCCAAATTTAGACAAGTTTATACTCAAGAACATCTGATTACTTAAAATCAAGTGCGTGTTAAAGTACTAGAAGCAGTAAACTTTTCCCGAAAATTCCCGCAACAACGTGCCTGATGCCGCAGTTCTGGCACGTAAAAGTGCGCAATTTATGAGAGGCAGTTGAGTGAGTAATGACCATAGAAATTTAATGGGCGGGATAGCATCTGGTGTTATAAGTCTCACGATAGAAGGTTACAACCACAGCGCATAAGGTAGCAAAAAAAATCAACATAGACGCTGTATATGAATGTGCACTGGTATGCAGGATGCTTCTGCCGCAGCGCTATGACTTCAGGCTTCAGGCTTAAGCGCTATGACTTCAAGTTTATCTCAGTGGCGAATTTTGCACTAAAGTAGAAAATTTCGAGGCTGCGACAATGTAACAAAAACCTATTGCGTGGTTTTACGCTACAAACAGTGACACATTAATCATGCACACTGTAGACGGGGTGCCAGACCAATTCAATTCGGAACTTTTATAGGTTTTTAAACACGTTTCTTAGTCAAAGAATGCTGATGACTTTGCCTTAGGTTTCGGCGAAACAGGGCTTGTCGTCCTGAAATAGAATCCGAATGAAAGGCAAGATGTTGCACCAGGGTGACATCTTGGCTAACCATGTTTTCATGGTCATTATACTACAACACTCAAAAAACTAATCTAAAAAAAGCAATCAGTGCTACGGACCCCACGATTGCATTTTTCTTGCGGAAGTGGCCATGATATGATTCACAAAAACACAAAGGCGTCTTGCCTCTTTATGTTATCCTGGTAAGGGCGTTTCATATTTCATACCTCTGAGGCTATGCTGGCATAATAAAGTTCTCAAAAACTTACGCAATATGGGATGACACAGAAGCCCATGTTACGTAGAACATAACGGTTGCTGGAGAGAATGATGATCCTGAAGTCCGAGTTTGCCTTCTCATGCAGACTGGTCTCCAAGCAACGTTAAGGAGATTCCAGCAAAAATGTTAGATGCAATGGCTTTTAGCTGCGAGCACAGAAGATGAATAGTTCTTTCCGGTATGCTGTTCCTTGAAAGCAGAGAGATGGTTCGCAGTGAGGCTAACGTGTCTAGGCCTATGTTAAATAAAGTGCAGCTAAAATACCATGCTCTATTTCCCTGATGTAGAAGTGTCCAATAGATTCAACTATAGTTTAGATTTCTTTGCGTAAATATATTGTATGTGCCATTTCAAGTACGCCACTACATATTTCATTCCAATTACTTTTGTCACACTAGAAACCTTCGTGCCACTTATATGTATTTACGTTTACATTTATATTGATCAGTTGGCTTCTACACGCGGACCTTCAGTATAAATATAATATTATGATTAGTTAGCTTCTATTATGATTAGTTGCCCTCAGCACATAACCTTTGTCACCAAAATGACTCGTGCAATTGAATCAGTTTTATGAGCGCATTGAAATGCGTATCTGTCGCTAATCTGTATTCTCGCCACTGGGGTCACACATATCTACAATAAGAAAATAAGGAGTAGATGATTAAATATAGCAACTTGCATGCCTTTATTTTTAATTCCATTGTTTTAGCTTTTTCAATTAATTTAACTTGATATTCCCCATAGTTTGAGGTTATACTTTTTTCCAGCGTCACTGTCGACGTTCCGCCTGCGTACCACCGATTTCGTCAACGCAGTCCAGGACACGTTTGCGACGAAAAATTTTGTCAAGTAATTACACTATTACTTTTTTTCACACATGATGCCCCTTTTTCATTGATTTAGTATTAGCTGCGTTGCGATAGTCATCACCAGCAAAACACTTTATATTCGTCGTGTAGCAGCACATAACTGGTAATGCCATTTGGTTCGTTAAAAGCTCGTTACATACAAGTGAAAGTAAACCTTCTCGCATAACAGTGGTATAAGTTGAATTATTCTGACAGTGAACCATAAAAGAGGATGTCTACGCAGACGTGAAACTGCTTCCAACCGTGGCACACACTGACCAGGTAGGAACGAAGTGCTGACGTTGATATCTTAGTTTTGAAAACATTTAACCGACATTAGGTCCCGCCATGTTAGTCAAATGTGCTTGTTCACTTCCTAAGCTGTTTCTAATTATGACCTGAAAGCTACCTTCCAAATGCTACTTTTCACAAATGCCGCAAGTGTGAGAACTTCACGTTCTTTTACGGGCTAAGCTATAAAAAACATGGAGAGCGAAGCAAAGAGGACATTTAGGGAGGTTAAGCAAGCTTCGAATTGGTTGATTATGCAACACGCAGGATAAGCTACTCGTTATCTTTAGAATACGGAAGACTAAGTAAATCAGGCCGGCGACTTCTACACTGTAGGTCAACCTGCATGCATGCTTTTCATGTCACTTCTGTGGGCTCGCACAAAACGTAATGTCAATGAGAAACGCACAGACAGCAAGTGAGGAGCTTTTTTCTTTTTGGATCGCTAATCTTCTTGTGTTTATCTTGATGTCACTTTTTATTGTACTGTCAAATGTGGGTTACTGGTCTCTTGATCTTAATGGCTAAGTGCAACTCGCCAGAACACAGTTGGCGACAAGACATAAGAAGAATTGGTAACAATCTTCTTGTGTAAAATTTTCTAGTGCTTTTGTAACATCATTTCAGGTTAAGTGTATTTTAATGTCATTTTTGTTAGTTTGCCCACTTGTTTCTTACCAGTCTGAGTAGTTAAGGTTAGAAAATACACACCATTTTTTTCTAAAAAACAACAGTGCTTAGCTTATCTACGACAGGCTGCTGAGGAAGATCAGTAGCAGCGTTCGTTCTCCATTTACACTTTGCTTTTTATAACAATATTATAATCTATATCTGAGTATTTCTTTTTATTTTACTATATTCGACAGGTAAACTCATGGTACGCAGTGTGTCCTTAACGCAACTTTAAACATGGTCATTTTTTTCTTTTCTTTTCTTGTAGATTCAACTGTGTACGAACCCACGCAAACATACATAGACTGCGTGGTTAAAACAATAGAAATGCTCTCGCTTCATTTAAAGAGCACCGATTGTACACGATAGTGCCTTAGCCGTTGCGAACACCCCTACCTCTGGAGATTACCATGCGCTCATCGACTTTTTGCCACTTGGGAATGGAAGTTGTAATGACTTTTAAACTTATTCTTCTCCCGAAAGCGGGCTCAGTTCCTACTTTTGGTGCGAGCCTGCATGATAAGGATCGAGCAAAGAATAAGTCGCTTGTATGCACCGTTATCTTTCTAAAAGATGCAGTTCGAATTCTGATTTTATTGCAAAGGTCTGTGTAGAAGAGCTCCTGGAACCTTGTTTGCTCCGAAAAAGAATTGATCGCTTTACGGGGAATTCACTCTATTTCTTGTTTTTCTTGTTTCATGCGATAGCTGTGAACTTCGAAGACACAGCTGAAACAGTTTGAAATCGCATTTTGAACATAGGAGGACGAACTTGAAGTACTATGTTAGGAGGCTAAAGCACAAAGCACACCAGCTCGAGAACAAAACATTCATGTAAACTCGTTTTTGCCAGCGCTAGGGAAAACAAAAATGTTTTCTCGTTCTGCATAAGAGTTTAGGAGAGGGTAATTCGCTACTATACATAAAGCATGAGGCAAGAAAGAAAATCGAAAATCCGAACGTAGAAAGAACCAACCATGGAAATCAATGACCAAGCTAAAAAAAAAAGGCCCGATCTTGAATTTTGGCTTGTTTTACGGCCCGAGTTCAAGCCTATGACGTTTCTCTAATAACAGGAAAATTAGGTGGGACTAAATTCTTGCTACGGGCTATGACAGATGTCCCACCGATCGAGCGTTTCATTGTGTAAAGAAAGCTTGAATTAGTGATATTGCTGTTTAAAGAAGCAATCGGAAACAGGAATGACGAAACGGTCAGTTTAATATGAACACGTGCCACTGTGATTTATACGACGGCCAGCGCTCTACATTTTATTTTGAAAAAAGCAAGCATACTTTTAAAAGCACTGCCTCAACTATTAGGGCGCTAGGACTCAAAGAAAATGCTGAGTCATTGCACTGTGCTCGAAAGAAATGTGTTAATAGTGCTTAGGCAGTGCTTCGGCACTGACATAGTATAAGTTTTAAAGCAATAGTACTCCGCCGAAATCCACAGCAAAAGTGTCTAGACTCTTGGTTCATATTGTTGCTCGAGTGAAAAAACAGAGAGCGCAGCAAACTATTCCAACAAAAATTTACGAGTGTATGTAAAGGCTCGTTCGTTTGGGCATTTGTAAAAGTTCGGAGAAACGGAATAATGGCCAGAATCAATTGAACACCACATTTTAAATGCCGAGCTGATTGTAAACATTTCGATCCACTAAGTCACGAAGCAATCTGGCACGATAGGAATCTTCAAAGCAATGGCAAACATCTGTGCAAACATAGAATTGCTCCCGCGTTAATTGTTTGGTCACACCGAGAAAGAAAACAAAACGGAGCCAACAGTGTTCGAGAATACCGCAGTATTTATCGCGAGGAATTCAGTGACCGTGAGAAAGGAAAGATGGCAATCTGCATTCCAGCAACACCTGCGCCTCATTGTAGGAGGTCCTCTCATCGTAGGGGCCAGCTGAAAGAAAAGAAACCAGTGATCGACCAACGTCAAAAGATTTTTGTAGTTTGAGCAAGGCAAAATACCAGTGGCTTGGGATGCATTCATCTCAATGGCTATCGGTGAAACCCAGATGGGGAATGATGCGTCCGTTCATTGTATGCAGCAAGAGGATAACAGTAGCTTTATGGTATCAGCTTTTTCCAGTATCATGAAAAACGTATCTCCAGCTTATGTGTGGAACTTTAAAGAGCCGTTGAAACACGTGTGCTTTTTGACCATTTTTTCGCCTAACACGCTTTTCTACGTAGTACGATCAAAAAGTTAGGGAACGGAATGTTTACAAAACAAATTGTACGATGGCTCTACGAGCCATAGATAAAGCCACGAGGGTGCTCCTACTGTTTATACACCGACTTCGATTAGTGATCAATCGCAGGCATGTAATAGACAGTTACACATATTCCAACCTAGCGTCACGTTTCGCCCTTGTTTTTAGTTTTGTGGCTTTATTTTCTTCTTTACAACAGAGTAGAAAATCGCTGGCACGCCCTGTTGATCTTTGTGTCTTCCCTGTTTTTTTTCCCTGCTTCTTGCGGTTTTGCTTGAGATGTAAAGCAGTATAGGACAATACAAGCATATTTCTTACTCAAATCGATCTTACAAAACCACGCTGGAAGAATTCATTCTGTTCACATGTTGAAATATGTTACTTTATGAGCAGAACGTCTACATCTCTCGGTGTTATTCTTGCATAGACCTTACGACGTAGATAAATGAGCGCATGAAACATTTCTTACCTCCATTGACTCGTAATACGCGGCTGTTGTCCGAAAAGTATGCAAAATGCATGCAAAAAGAAAGTGAGAACTCGGAGCAGAAATACGAAACGAAAGTAATAATGGTGTAAATGAGCTGTCTGGGCAGTTCAGGTATATTGTTTCATTGCACATGTTAAATGCTGACTGCTCACAATAGTTTCTAAGCGTGCACAGACCACTAGTAAATTGGCAAACATAACTGGATAGAACGAATGTTGCTGGAGTTTGTAGCAGGCAGCCATATTTAAAGGAGTGACACAGAAAAACCATTTATTGTAAATCTGTTCTGTGGAAATCCGCAAGGTGGCTTCGTGCTACAAACGGTGGTTGTCTTGTTTCCCTGTCTCACCCCTTACGCCACCTTCATTTACAATATTTGTGTCCATGTGCTTCGAGTTGTCGATGAATTTGCCCTGGCGCTGTCAATTGCTAACCTCCTGGTTGGCCCAATCTGCCGAGTGACTGCCATGATAAGGCGCTGGTCCCATGTTCAAACCCCGGTACCAGGCGAATTTTTCGACAAATAAAAGGCGTGTCTTTCTCAGAACTCCGTACGGATTTTCTTGTGGCTTCGGCCTACAAACGAGTGATTGTAATCTTTCTCTTTCGTAAAGCCATTCATTGGTAACATCACGTTGGTTTCATAATTTAATAAAGTCTAGCTGCTATGTAATCTAACTTCCGTGAAACAAAAGGACGCTAAAGTGAAACAGTAAGACTGCTTACAGTGGTTCCAATATTATTTCTAACTTATACTGTTATTGGCCGATATCAAGAAAAAAAAATACCGGTCGCCAAAGAGTGGCACTGATGACTTACCTGGTCAAGTATATCACGTTATTTAAAAGCATTTCGTAAGTTTTGTTGAATACATGCTTTCAACAGCTCTCACATTAGGCAGTTTTAGTATAAACGTAACACTGTCTTTCTGCTTATCAACGAAATTCCCCCAGCAAAATATGCCATGTTGACGCGTAGGAAAATTTTAAGGGATTGTGGCCGTTCATATGAACTGCTTGGTGCTTTCACAGAACCCCTTTATTGGAGTGGGGAAGTGGTAATGTCCCTAGTTTATATCTGGTACGTATGCATTTATGGAGGTACTTGAGAATTGCTTCAGAATGTTTTTCTTTCAGTTAGTCACCTTACCCGAGTCCTTCATTAAATGGATCAGTCTTAATAATGACACGTTTGCATTTTTACATTATTCTGTAAAAACGCAAATACACTGCTTTGATAGGTATGCGTGTAATTCAAGTGATTTAAATTGCCATTTCACTTCATCAGAACGGTATGTTTATCACTGGCTTGATTGTCCTGAAAAGAAATATTTTAATTCTTATTGTGACGCCAAAAACACGAGACGTCGTATAAGCGCAACCTCTCAAACGATTTAGTTGTGCCTTTGCGCGCCAGATTAAAAGTTGGGAAGAACTTCCATTTCAATGGAAACTTATGGCGTGCAATTTGTGGGATTGTTTGTTACTTATCCCAAACTTTAGAATAAAGTACGTCTCAAACAACTCTTTTTATAGTAGGTGCTTCAGTGAGGCAGAAGTTTGTAAACAAATACGAGCGAAAAGTTGCCCTTCCACCTGAAGTCCCTGCAAGGTGCTCGGACGTGTTAAGAAAATTTTTGCAGCACCAAGATGGCCTTTGTCACACGTTATTGAAAACCGCAAGGCTGAAAACCTTACCGCAGTATTGGAAACAGTCTTCGCAAGCACAGATGCAGCACAAAGGCGAGCTGCGCTGTATCTTTTTCGAGAAAATCCTAAAGACTTGCCTCAAGTCTGTGGCTGCCCGCTTATTCAAGGCTTCTTTTTTTTTGTTTCAGCAGCGGGATGTTGTAACAGGTGATACGTGCGTATTCTTTGCTGCAAAGATAAAAACGGGGATTTGGCTAGTCGTCAGGACATTGCACGCTATGAGCAGCATTCCGTCCTACTTCATTGCTTTAAGCGGCTTATAGCATTGTATGATAAGTAATTTTTTTTATTTGGCATATACTTTATCAGCCAAAGAGTCCCACATACTCGAGGATTGAGTCACTGTATCATTCGATCATGGGCCTAAAGCTTGTAAATTTTTGTCGAGATAACATTTATGCGCCAACTCAATTGCTTATATTGAAACGGAGTTAGCATAAAAGTGAGTGCGCATCTTTGCTTCGGGCTGAATACGGCGTTTACGCGATAGTTACGGGAATGCTCGACGGGTCAGATATTCAAGCAATATTTTTTTACCTTAGAAAAGCCTTGTTGTTTTGTTTTTTATTGTTTTTGCAGTCTAGTGTATCCGCTATGTATATATCGTATAAGAAACACTGACTAAGATTTGTGCCGTAACACATCGACTATAGTAACACGCGTATCAATATGTTCTATTTGTATATGAAAACAGCGATCTATTTTTGTCTATTTGACTAGCGACCTGCATTACCTATAGCATACACGCATTTCTTTCACACATGTTTGATCGTCTCGAAGATGGTATTAGTATTACGAAAGGTGAAATCCGTGAACCACAAGAGCTTACTAAAAATCTGCTTTTTCTATCCTTTTTTGCTATTTTATTTAGTTATTTCATTTGTATTGCAATTATCTAAGTCCTGTTTCATGGCCGTCCTTCTACTGTTTTTTCACTGTCTGCTGTGCGGACCACTGTAGGTCTAAATAGCGGCGCCGGCGTTTCACTTCGCTGGCTTAGACAGACGAATGAGCCCTTCGGCGACGCTGGCGTTCACCAGAAAGCAAGCGCTGGAACCCCAAGTTTCCAGCGTGCTGTGCTTAGTGGTATCAAACATGGGATATGTGAGGCGTCATTGCGAAACGTGAGACGATGACAAGACGGTCTCTTCAAATGCTGCGAAGTTAAGATATCTATGAATACAAACGTGACCCTCTGTATGTATTCGCAGCTTGCTGTTTTATGCGTCGTCAGTGCACGCCGTTTTCTTATTCGAGTAAGACGACTGGCCCGAATTTCCAGTGTAATGTGATAGCCACGTGGTCACGAAGAGACGTTACAGTAGAAAAAATAGTCGAAGCAAAATGAATGCTCACTTTTTGTTTCTCTTATCTGAGAAATATTCTGCCCTTATGGAGTAGGAGCAGATATACTTTTTTTGTTACCTTCTTGCACAATCACAACACTTAGTGTTGATCGAGTTATAGATGGCTGCGGTAATGAGACAACTTCTTCTTACGTTGTCAGTAACATTTATTCTGGGGTTAGTTAAGATACAATAGACTGTTCAAAATTATAGAGAGAACATCAAACAAATTACATTCCCTCTTGAGTATATCAGTCTCCTCGGTCAATAATGCTACTGCCAAAACCAGTGCGGCAAACGTGCAAAGTAAAAATATTCACGCGAATATTGATGTGACCACAGTGGAGCATTTACTGCTGGCTTTCCAGCACGAGTTTTCTTGGTGGTTTTGATTGTGCAGACTCAGGATATCACCACAGGGCTTCAATCAAGCAGACACCGTTTTTCACTGTTGAAGAGCTGTCTCTGAGGACAAACGCACGGAGTGGCTCTGTCCTCACGGTTCAATAATATTATCATGGATCAAATCACCGGAGCAAACAATGGGGTCATGATTGATTGATTGATTGATATGTGGGCTTTAACATTCCAAAACCACCATATGATTATGAGAGACGCCGTAGTGGAGGGCTCCGGAAATTTCGACCACTTGGGATTTTTTAACGTGCGCACAAATCTGAGCACACGGGCCTACACAATTTCCTACACAATGGGGTCATAAGGCTTCACAATATTCCAGAAAGTATTCAACATTTGCTGATTTGAATCATTTGATCGATCCCAAGTCTATCACAGGCTAAGTCTAGAAAGTGGAAAGGTACTTTCAATGTTTCGCTCCACGATCTATCCTTGTGTTGTCCAACACACAATGTAGTATAAATATAGCGGTATAAGTGACTTTGTAAGTACTACCGCTCAAGAAGGTAGAAACAAGTTTTGCGTTTTGCTTTCTCGATTTCAATTCCACAGCATGCAAAAATTGGAAAACACTATCGGACGCCAAGACTTGGTTTAAGCCGACATAACAATATAGAGATCCCATATTAATTAAAGCTTCGAGCAGAAAACTGATGGAAATGAACAAAGAATTGAGAGATAGCCCATGCGCTTTCATGTGTCAATGCGTATGGTGACCTTTCGGTATATCAGCAGAAGCGGTTCTATTAACTCTTTGACATGAGCAGTTAACCCACGAGAAGTATTACAATACATGAATTGCCCAAGTAAACTTAGAACCTCCTTGCCGAAATATTTTAAACAGCTGTTGCAGGACCTCAACCCTGCACGAAAAGTTTGCCTCTGCTCATAGTATCATTTCAGTACAAACAAGCGAAATAAACGTGTCACTTCTCGACTTAAAACAGTTCATAACGCAGATGTAGCCTATTCATAAGCCCACGAGCATCCGAAAACACCCACGCTCATTGTGCGCAATACTGAAAGCCATTTACAATCCAACAAACTCGGGTTTCGAAAAAAAAATATAAATAAAGAGAGTCGTCTTAGTGCCAACAGAAACTGACGTAAAGTAAGAAGCCGTATCTAAACACAAGGCTGTGGTTTTCCTTTTAAACCTTCAATTTCGGCCTCATTAAGTTAAGATGGCCTGCATTAGGCGCATGTACTGTCTGGGCAGCACTCTGGGTCCCCGGCTCATCCGCTTAGAGTCGTTAGCGTGCGGTGGAATCTGTGGTGGCATTTATTGGAGACACCATAAATTTTACTGCCCCCGGAACGATAACCATGGAGCCACAAGCCACGCCTGTGACCCTTCGAGAAGATGGGCGTTAAATATGGGCAGTAAAGAAAAGTCGTCTCCCCTCGTCTCGGCAAAGCAGCTTCCTTTTTTTTCTCATCGCTAATGCGGACCCTATGTGTCGCATCTTTATAAACCCTGAAGTGTTTAAAAAACCAGAGATGCCATCCGTTCAGCTAAAGTTGAACATTGACGACCTGTCTGAAGCTACGTTTCTTTGCAGCGAAGTAGTACGCGTTACTAAAACATTTTAGAACAGCTGAAACTTAGGTTTCTGCTGAAAAATTCAACACCGTATATATGAGAAGTGAATAAACTTTACTTTGAAAATGAAGCATGATAGATTGAGTGCTGCGAAGAATTAAAAAAAGAAGCGGGAAGATTCAGTCGATGCCATAGTATTACATACACCAGTAATGGGAATACAGTCTACTTAAGGTCGTCAAAGCGTCTTCAAAACACACACTCAGGCAGATTGGAGATACGAGTCCCATCTTGGGACCATTGCGATAAATCTTTACGGGATAATACGAAAGTCAAAAACGTTCTGGCCACTGGCGTTACCATATAGCAGCTGTCACTGCTTCATATTGCATTATTGAACCAGATGGAAGCTGTCGCCAGGTTCCGGGAATCATATTTATTCGTTATGCAAAAAAAAAAAAAAAAACTCATGTCGTGCTGGAACCTATAATAGAAATTATAAGACCAATACGCTTGCTTAATTGCCCCTACATCAACTTTCGATTGCCTGAATGAAAAAAAAAATGCTAGTGTATAAACAACACCAAAGTCGTTCGAAAAGAATGATTTCTCGTTTCCTGTCATCTCGGCGAGAAAACGATTGTGGTTGCATACTGCCAGTCAGAGTTTGAATGCTGTGCCTCCTCTGTCGACTGGAGAAGTTCGCTCGCTTTATCAGAGAATGCAGACTTCTCACTGAGCTACTAGCTTCGCTTCACATTGTGCCTACAAGAAATTTCAGGTTAAAGATGACGCTTAACCCAATATAAACACTGAAGTTCCTATCCTATAAGTTGGAAATTTCTTTAAAAAGTTTCATTTCATGTCAACATGCCACATGGAACTGCAACTTGGGCTGCACGTGTATGGGTCTCACGGAAGTGCGCTTTTTACAGCGAAAGCTGTTATGAGATCACTTTTCGGATCACGCGCAGTTGCATGTTGTCCGCCAACGCCGGTGTCCGTAACCACACCGCGCGAAATTAAAAAAACAAAAGCCCTTGCACCAATGACACAGCTGGGCTTGTCCGCTGGGTGCCAGCCCATTATTCTACCACTGATTTATGCCGGATATTGTAACTTGTTGTCAAACTTGCCTTAGGCAGGCATGACCTAGCGCGAATGGCACAGTGGAGCTCGAACCCGGGTCCGCTGGGTGCCAGCCCGGTATTCTACCACTGAGCTACACCGGTGCTTGTGACTTGCTGTCAAACTTGCCTTAGGTAGGCTTGATGTCGGGAAAGCAATCGCGTTAATACGACTTATAAAACTTATTAAAGCAGCAAAAGAACAACCAGTCGTCACACAAGGTGATTAGCATAACGAGTGGGTCGTCCAATGCTCCTACCTATTACAAAAGCTTCTTCTTGTTTCCTTAATAACCTTGGCGCATACCCACTACAGGCATAACTCCTCATCGTCGTCAGCCACTGCATGGACAATTGGCACAAAATTCCTTGCAAGTGTTCAGCGGATACCACTTTTATCAGAAGAATGACGAAAAATAGCATAGCGAATGCCGGCCTACTACCCAAAAGTTTATTATAATGCCCTAGTGGTTGTCATGCAAGTGTGCTTGCAGTATTTACACAATGAGTGTATTGAAAAAAGCTCTGAAAGACCGCTCTTCTACTTTCGCTGTGACTGTGTTGCGCCTACCGCGCAGGCCTGGCGTTATTTTTTTTCCTCTAGGTCCGTCTTTTGGTGACAGAAGAAGAAGAAGCCGAAGTGTGCGAATGCTTCCGCTACGGCTCCTGCTTTTTTCAACGTTTTTGCGAAGCCACTTTGTGATTTCAACGTCATATTAGTGCAACGACTTCCAGAAGACACAAGGACTCTGCCGACACAATTTGGGCGCAGTGAGTGCTTGCTTCTTGCATTTTATTTTGCCTCCGCCATCGTCGCTCGCCCACCGACAGCTAGCCCTGACGAGTGTCTTCTTTGCTCTAACGTGGCGCGTGCTTGCTCGCGCGCCCCGTAGCCGCACTGTCTCGCTGAGCGATGGAGTACCAAGTGTCAGGAGAAGACATTGACCCTGAAGAAATCACGCCAGACCAAGGCTGGCAGACCGCCTCGTGTCGCCGAGCAAAAAATGAAGGCTCCAAACGTGTGCCGTCATATAGCGCTTTGAAACGCAACGAGCACAAGCCCCGCAACAGAGAACATGTGAAGAACAAAATTATTCGAGCAAGCCGAATGCCTCACCTACCAAAGAACGACATCCGCATTATCATTAGGCCAAGAGGGGGTCTTAACATCGCTAGGGTTGGCCCAACGACAATCGCTGAAGCCATTTCGACTTCGGCAGGTATCAGCCCATCGGAACAGCAAGCAGACATGCTCTGCCCCAACATTAAACAGAATATCTTAGTAGCAAGCACGCCGAAGAGAAAAAATGCTAATCGCTACGTGCGCGTTAAAGAAATCCGCATCGCTGACAAGACCTATGAAGTTAGTGCCTACGAAGCGGCACCACATTCTACATGCAAAGGCGTCATTCGAGGGATTCCCGTGCAAGACGGTTCGGCGGACATTGATGCGAAGATTGTCAACGACCGCAATCCACTAGCTTTGGCTGCCAAGCGCATCGGAAGTACCACTGCAGTGATCGTGGCCTTCGATGGACATCGTATGCCCAATTTTGTGCGATACGGATCAGTGCTACTTCAATGTACACTATACCGTAGACAGATAGATATTTGCTACGCCTGTGGTCGGCTCGGCCATCGAGCGGACATGTGCCCGAACCCTGGAGACGTTATCTGCAGAGGCTGCAGCGTGCCGAACCCCGAAAAAGAACACCGCTGCACACCAACATGCAAGCTTTGCGGAGGAGCCCACCTCACTGCCGACAGGGAATGTAAAGAACGCTACCACATTCCATACGTGGTGCGCCGACGACGATGGGAGTGAGTACACTCGACACGACACAACAGTTACGAAGCAATGAACGAGTTCAACGCAACCACTGACGACGACCAGGCCTCGAAGCTTTCGACAGATGGTTGATCTGATGGCAGCCGATCCCGGTCCCGATCCCGCAGTCGTCCCAGGAACCGCACCATGCGTGTATTGAGGTCCCGGAGCCACCCTCGGACCCATTCCCGCAGCGCGCGAAGTGGGACCCCAACCAGATCTATATCGTGAGGCTACTCCAGGTTTCGTTCTGGTTCACGTCACGGTTACCGTTCAGGTTCCCGGCACGGGTCACGCTCTGGCTCCCACTCTGGTTCCGGGCCTCACGCCGGTTCCAGGCCTCACCCCAGTCTCACCGGGGTCTCGCGTCAACGATCGCCTAGCCCAGCGACACCACAATCGCCAGACCACGCCAACAAGAATAAGCGGGGACCTCTCACTTGGGCGGACGCCGTCCGGATAAAAGGAAACACTACATGACAGGTAGGGTCGGGTTCACTCCCAGAGCATGATACACACACCACATCTGAGATAGCAATCTTAAAGCACGAAAATGCGATGATGAAAGAAACAATACGCAAACTCACAGTCGCAATTGCCGAACTAAAAACTGACAGTAACGCACGCGCTGCTACGCCCACAACCGACAAAGACGACAATGCAGTCACCCCGTTGCAGCCGCAACCCGTAGGCGCCGGTAACGACGACCGCGAGAGCGCACCCAAAAAACACGTGGTCGCCCACGACCAGCCAGCTTTAAAGGCAGAGTTAGACGACATTAAGAGCACGCTATCGGCGATTAAGGAAAGCCTTCGCTTTCTTGGCGAAAGCATGGCTCTCGTGCAGTCTACTCTCGCGGTACACGGTAATCGTTTGGGCCAAGTGGAGCAATATCTTGATCACGTCGTCGCCCCTGCCGTTGCCGCGGGTAAGCCGTTGTCGCAACGTACAGCCGTGCCCAGTCCACCGCATCACGCGGCCCTTATGCACCCGCCGGGTGCTCAGGCCGACTCCTAAATGCTTCAAGATGGCCAGGCCAATTGACGAGTTGCGAATCTGGCAATGGAACTGCAGGAGCTTCACCCACAAGAAAGCTTTCCTGCAGCAATACCTCCGTAGCCACGAAGCCAAACCTCACATCATGCTATTACAAGAGACTGTAGTACCAACCGCCACGTTTTCCGGATACCAGTGGTTGCCCGGCCCCTCGGGAGGACGCGGTATCGCCACCCTGGTCGCTAACAAGATTACCTGCACAGCGCACAGTCTCAATGTGCCCGAAATTGAACACGTTATGGTCGAAATTCTCCCTGGCAACATATCACAACAAAGCGGATACATGCTCAATGTATACAGTAGTCCCAGCCACCATAGACAAAGATTCACACGCTTGTTCCAGAAAGCTGTCCGTCTCGCGGGGCCTAACCCACTAGTGATTGCAGGCGATTTTAACGCCGCGCATAGCACCTGGGGCTACACGTACGACACACCCAAAGGTAACGAGTTTTGGAAAAATGCGAATGACATGGGCCTTATTCTCATTACGGACAAGGCCTTCCCCACTCGCACTGGTACGTCCACGCAAAGAGATACTACGCCGGATCTATGCTTCGTCAAGAATATCTCCGACGCCCGCTGGTTCAACATCGCGGTAGATCTCTGTAGCGACCACTTCATATTGGCTGTACACCTCCCCACAGTAAGCAGGAAGACCAAGTCGTACACGTGGGTCGACTGGGACCTCCTTCGTAAGACCCGCGCAGAACGACCTCCTCCCAATACCCCACCGAGCCTCGAGACGTGGACGGCCCAGCTCAAAGCTGATGTAAACAAGGCAACCAAAACTATCAGCACAGACCTTCCAACCGAAAAGATGGACAGTCGTCTCGCCCACCTACTAGAGGCCAAACAGTCTCTATTGGCCCGGTGGAAGGGCCATCACCTTAATCGGAGGTTACGCAAACGCATATCTCAGCTGAACAAGACCATGATGGATCACTGCCGCATTCTTTCAAAAACAGCAGTGGGACGAAATTTGTAATTCAATTGATGGTGAGGTTCGAAATGGCAAAACGTGGAACTTACTCAAACACCTCCTCAATGAAACCAACACCCGCACAAATCAGCGTCATTCGATCATGAAGATACTTCATCAGGCTAAACGGACAGTATCACCGGAAGATGTCAAGAACCTCGTGGAAAAATATCTCCCGCTTCCCACGGGCCCTGTGACCCCTCACCCTGATTACTCTGGCAGTGACAACACTAACTTAGACGCCGACTTCTCTATTGAAGATGTGCGCCGAGCTCTCCATGAGCTCAATGGCCGCTCAGCCCCTGGCCCCGATGGCATCACCAACAAGCTCCTACGCAACCTGGACGATTCCTCCGTCACTTACCTCACCGACACTATCAACGAGATATGGAAAAAGGGTGAGATACCCGATGCTTGGAAACTAGCTCACACGGTTCTCATACCCAAACTGGGAAAGGCGCCGAGCCTAGATAACCTACGCCCCATATCTCTCACGTCGTGCGTGGGCAAAGTGGCTGAGCACGTCGTCGTCCTCAACAGGGTTGGGCGATACCTCGAAGATAACGACTGTATCCCGCACCACATGATTGGCTTCCGACCAGGGTTATCCACTCAAGGCGCCATGTTACTCATAAAGCATCAAATTCTAGATGGCGGAAACACTCGGGACACTCATGCAATACTCGGTCTCGATTTAGAAAAGGCCTTCAATACAATAACGCACTCATCAATCTTAAAAGTGATCGCAGCCCTCGGCCTAGGTCATCGATTTAACTGCTTTATCCGCTCTTTTCTCACTCGACGCAGAGCCGTCCTCCGCGTAAGAGACCTAATGTCGGAAGAAGTGGAGCTCGGACAGCGGGGCACTCCTCAGGGATCCGTCCTCTCGCCCACGCTCTTCAACCTCGTCATGATCGGGCTTTCCGAACGACTTCAAAAATAGACGGGCTAAATCACACTATCTATGCGGATGATGTAACCATATGGTGCTCCACAGGGTCGGATGGCTTCATCGAGTCCGCCCTGCAAGAGGCTATCGACACCGCCGAGTCTTACCTCGACCACACCGGTCTCAGGTGCTCACCTGCGAAGTCGGAGCTGTTGATATATTTGCCCAAACACCGGGGTGCCAAACCCAAAGGGTGGAAACCTCCGGCGGAACGCAATATCACCCTCCACACCAGAAATGGTCGTACTGTACCCAGGGTAGACACCATCAAGGTCCTTGGCATGATCATCGAGTACCGCGGAACCAACACACAAACAGTACACAAGCTCAGGACTAAGACTGAGAATGCCATACGACTCGTACGTAGAGTAGCCAACAGGCACCATGGCCTCAAAGAAGACAACCTGCTGCGTCTCGTACACGCGTTTGTTTTGTGCCATTTTACCTACGTTGCCGCTATACACAAATGGCTACGTGCTGAGCGCGATCAACTCAATGCGCTTATTCGCAAGGTGGTCAAACGAGCCCTTGGCCTCCCTATCACCACTCCAACGTACAAACTCCTCGAGCTTGGCGTACATAACACGCTAGAAGAGATCGCCGAAGCTCAAGAACGCGTGCAATTGACCCGACTCACTACCACCAAGGCGGGCCGCCATATTCTGCGCGAGCTCGGCTTCTTCTCCTCGAGGGACAGGGACCCCCCAGAGTTGACTCTAATTCCCCGTGAAATCCGCGACCTTATCACGATCGCTCCCATACCACGAAATGTACACCCCGAATACAACAGAGGCAGGCGCCTTGCGCGGGCGACCGCCATTCTCAAGCGCATAGACATGGAAGCGGACAACGTCTCGTTCGTGGACGCCGCTGCCTATCACAACAACTAAGCCTTCGCCGCGGTCGCGGTATCATCCGCGCAGCAGACTCTTAACTCAGCCACAATCCTCACCCGAAACCGCGAAGTAGCGGAGCAAGTAGCTATAGCTATAGCTATGCTCGACAGCAAACGGGAATTCATCTACAGCGACTTTAGTCCGGCCATAAAAGCCTTCGAATGCGGAGTCATCTCCGACCAGGCGTTACGTATCCTGCGCAATGCGGACCCGAGTGCCCTGAAGCACCACACTGTCATCTGGTTCCCCGCCCATCTCGGCCAGGTGCCGGGTGCCCTATCCAACCTCAACGAGATCGCCCATGATGCAGCGCGCGCACTTACCGACCGCACTGCCACAGGGCAACCTCATCTTGCTGGGTTAGATACCAATCGGGATGCACCAATTACGTACAATGAAATTACAAAGCACTTTTACCTGGAACGCCGCATTTTTCCACCCCCACATCCGAAACTTAAGCGACCGCAGGCATTAACCCTACGCCTTTTACAGACACACACGTACCCAAACCTTGCCACGCTTCACGTTTATTATCCCGATGCATACCCCAGCGACACATGCCTATCATGTGGACACACAGCGACACTCGCACACATGCTCTGGGAGTGTAGAACAACTCCTCTCGACTCTACCTCAAGCAAGTGGGAGAGGTCCCTCATGAGCTCACTTCTCGCCGACCAGCAATGGGCCGCCCCGCCGCGGTGGTCTAGTGGCTAAGGTACTCGGCTGCTGACACGCAGGTCGCGGGATCGAATCCCGGCTGCGGCGGCTGCATTTCCGATGGAGGCGGAAATGTTGTAGGCCCGTGTGCTCAGATTTGGGCGCACGTTAAAGAACCACAGGTGGTCAAAATTTCCGGAGCCCTCCACTACGGCGTCTCTCATAATCATATGGTGGTTTCGGGACGTTAAACCCCACATATCATCATCATCATCATCATCAGCAATGAGCCGTCCAGCAGGCCCACGAAGCGGCCGCCAGGTACTCCCTGTCGGTCCCTACGTGGGAGACGCCCGCTACGCGCTAAGCGCGTCCTGCAGGACTGAAATAAAGTTTTTTCATTCCATTCCATTCCGTCTTTTGGTGAAAGCCTTGAACGGGAATTCTTCTTACAAGCGTCACAATCTGGGGTAACAACAAAAAACTATTCGTGGCTCTTCTGTTTAGTAACCCGGCGGTTCCTTGAAGCGCCATTTTCTGACAATATCTCGTGTGCTTCTCCTAACCGATTTTATCACAGTACCAGGTAAAAAGAGGAAACATATGAACATGTCCACTTCGGTACAGTGCGCTTAGCTGCACAAATAATGGTGAGCCGTGACTTGATGGTGCTCTTCATGACGCTGGTGCACCGAACCGGCAAGCACATTTCCAGCGAAAAAAGTAAATGTGCGAGATGTGCATTAACATAACTCTTAAAAAACCTTGACAAGTCTGAACGTGCGTATGAACGTGTTGAGATGCTTGAAGAGCGATGCAGGGAATGCGTAGCGACCTTCCAGACGAGCCAGGCGAGCGGCCACGTTAAACCTAATTCGAGGGCTAACGAGATTCAAGTTCATGAACGGCCTCAGAGATGTGTGTCCAAAAGCGAATCTCTGGGGGCAGCATTCGTTGTGGCGAAGGGCATTCCATCTTTCTCATTTGTGTGAAGAGTTGTGAATGCATCGTGGCGTTAAGGAATGTTGCTGAAGAAAGACCGAAAACAGGCGGCATGCTGCTCGCCAGTTCTAGCCAATCAGTAGGGGCTGACTCGGATATGTCTACCAAGTGGACTCCACGAGAATAGCTTGTAGTTCAGATAACAATGCGCACGAGGCCCGATTAGGCTATCGCGATCTACTCTTGAGAGCGAAGCGCCAGCGTTCTCCAATTGCTTTAATCCTTCACGTAAGAGCGGAGGTACATGAATTTGTCAGACTCCAGATTGCTATAAGCTATACGTGAGGCAGAGGATAGCGAGGAAATAATAAGACGCGTGCTTTTCGTCAGAGCGTCATAAACTTGAGCGCTTGATGTTTTTTTTTTCTTTCTCGCTTAGAACGCACAGCTTTTCTTAATGTGATCTCAAGCGCATCAGTGCTGGCACATCACTACACTTTGCGGTGACCACGGCTACTATACAGCTTACAATACTCACATGAGCCAATGACTGACTTGAGGTTATGGCATAATTTGTAGAGAAACAATCAGCGGCCAAGCGTTCCGTACAGACGGCTCACTAGCGAATCCGAGACGAGCGGCCACAGGCTGTTGCAGACGTCGCAGCCGAAGCAATAGAGCTACTTGAGAAACTCGAGCCTAAAGTGGGCATTCATCCCGGTGGGCGCGCTTCCGCCATTACCACGTTGACGCCGCTTTGCCCGCAACGCCGCTTCCTCACAGAGCAATTTTCTTTCTCACAATATCCGCACTCCTTCAACATCTACCACCTGCACTTTACGCCGCAGGGCGCGTGTGTACGCGGGCACACGCACGGTTATTTTGTGCGGAGAAGTCTCGTGCTTACAAATCACTCCCCTCACGCCCGAAGGTCACTTCACTCACTGAAACTATCGCGCATGCAGAAGGAGCGCGCTAGTCAAACGCAAAGTACCAACTGTGACACATGTTCGTCCTCATCCAGTGCATACCTGTGTATTCGTTTCGCACAAGCTTTTTCTGTATTTGAACAGCGAGTTTTAAGCGTAGAGTTGTGAAAGGTATACTTCACGCTGGTGTTGTGCGTGTGATTTTCGTGCATAATTTGTGCTGAGCAGCGCACTGCAAGTTTCGAGTTGCTTGTTGTCTTTCGTGTGGCATTCCGGTTTGTTGCTTTCGCGTTCACCGTTGTAAAAAGTATTTTTTTTCTTTGAGTCCTTTTGCGGCTCCCTGCTTTCTGACTTATCTCTCCTATCTGATTTTTATCTTAATTCGACACTTCAAAATAATTCAATAAACCAGGTGTGTGTTTGCGCGCCACTTGCCCAGTAGTCGCCGTGTCGACCACGTCTCGTACATAACAAGAAATGATGTAAAGAATAAACCACAATTTAGCGCGATTTGTCGCTGAGCTTACTTCAGGGCATGTTAATACTGCAGTATACTATGGAACTGTTACATGTTTCAGAAGCCTAACACATCTCTCACCACTTTCGATAAAAGTAGTTAAATGTTTAGTTGCTCATAGCTTTTCTCTCCAAATCTAGCTTGATAACTACAAGTTGTCTGGAAGATTCAACAAAAAATAAGGACAACGCCGTGACGTCAAAACGAAACTCAATGTTTATACTTCCAAGCGTCCCAACAAACTTACAAAAGAAAGCAAAGAGCTTTGGTGAGACTTCCTTGAATCAGCGACAAGAGCTTTCTTATTCTTTTAGGCGGGAATATAAAAGAACCGCCTCAAGTGGAAAGCACTTCTCACTCCTGCATAAATGAACAAGTGTAGCACAGGGCCAACAACCAAATCCAGTCATATAAAGAATTTTTGATTCTTGCCTCTAGTCACAAAGCACCACACGCGAGGCAATCTTTCCGTTTTCAAACGCTTCTAGCTCTGAAAACTAAGAACAAGGTAGAAAACAATGGCTTGTCATCCCATCGCAAGAACCTGATTACGAGGAGCACATCAACAGCGCGCCGAGGCAGGATATATTCACATGCCATTGCTTCCAACGGCAGGGGGCATCCATAGCTCTTATAGAGCGTAGCTCAGAGCGTGTAGGCGTATTATTGTCGAGAAGGCGGTATGCGTAGACGAGGCTATTTCGCACAGGAGCAGTAGAGCCAACCTAAGGTTACTCTCATCATATTCGCACACCAGTTCTCGCGTCTCATCACTTCCGCAGGATCTCCTCTTTTGCATTTCAAATCTCCGCGGCCGTATCAAAGAGTGTCAACTCGTGGCTTTTGGAGGTGACGGAGGAGTCTTGTCATCGTTCAGTCAGCACGTCCCTGCGGCCGCGCATTGGCTGAAGTGATCTTGAGGACCTTGATGATATTTCATCAAGTCTCGCTCTTACCATAAATGATCAAACTAAAAAGCCAAATGAAAGAGAGCCAACACACAGCTGTCTGTGTGATTTTTTTCACGTTACCTATCTAAAAAATTCTTCAGCTTCACTCCGGAAACAAAATAGCACTTAAGTATTCTCGCATCAAAAGAAATAATAGCGTTTCTTCCAGCAGAGTATAGTTCCTACTTTACTCAGCTCCGTTGACATGTCGAGCGAATGCTAAGATAACTTACTCTTTGTTCATCTTCTACATATTTGTTCAAATATTCATACTAAGGCTGAGCAAGGTGCACGGTAAAATGGAACAATATTAGAAACAAATTAGTCTCAAAGGTTGCGGAGGTGCCTGACATAGTTACGGCTGCATTGCTTTCTTTTCATCTACAGGACGATATTCATTGTAATGCGTGATTTATATGTAGTTCAAGGTACGTTGGTATTTGGCAGTTCGCGCTTATAGGTGCATATGTTATGTAGTTATCGTTTGTACAGAGGCCGTCTCATGGCCGGATGTCAATCCTTTGCTATTATTACGAATGCAGAGAAGCATTTATAAAGAATTCGATTTATAGTTGACAAACTTTTAGGGAAATCCTGAGGTGTATTCAATAAAATACTACAACTACAGATGCATCAGCTTTCGCCCTGTTCTGTTAAGTATTAGGCCAAGTGGAGAAAGCAAATTTTTCCTCAAAATGTAGTTTTCCGGTTTTGATTACGTTGATTTCCCAATATATTGCCCGCCATTTCACTGCTTAAAGCTGCTTTCCAAAGATACAAGCAAAAGTGTTTGGCCATCCCTCACCTACGAAATCGAAACTGAAGGTGCCAGTTTTGTGCGCATCATTGTGTTAGCTTGATATGTAGTCAGTACTTCATTGGCTATTTAGCAATCATATCAAGTGCGAACATATCATAATGCCCGAAAAGCGTTGACAACATTTCAGATTTAATCTTAAAAGGCATTGACTTCTGACTAAGTGAACGCCTAAAGTGGCACCTGTGATATTCACACTCAAAGACACTGGAAGACTTGCTTTGTTTGACTGTGTGTGTCTTTACAATAATTGCAACAGAAGAACATTTGATATTTTTAGGCAAA
Source organism: Rhipicephalus microplus (assembly GCF_043290135.1). Lineage (NCBI taxonomy): Eukaryota > Metazoa > Arthropoda > Arachnida > Ixodida > Ixodidae > Rhipicephalus > Rhipicephalus microplus. Next base: position 42,665,607 of record NC_134703.1, read on the forward strand.
TTAGGATTGAGTCTGGCCCCTACACTGGAAAAGCGTGTCGCACAAATGATCAACACCGTAGTATTCTCCATCTTGTCACTGACGCTGCAAAACAAGCTAAAAAAATTTGAGCGTTGCCGCTTCAGAGAAAAGGCACACAGTAGTTAGGTCCACTATAGAAATGGCTACCAATATTGAGAATTTCAGCCCTCTTGAATATCTTGTGTAAGCAATGCACCTGTTGTTTCAAATCGTTTTGGTCATTTTCACAAAAGCTATATTTCTGGTATTTTCCCATACGTGAACAATCTCAGCTTTCTTGGTAATTAACATTTGTATTAAAACTCGGCACACTTTTTTAAAACATTATTAGACACATTGAACTTCAATCAGCCAAAATCGTGCCACAAGATTTGATGTGGCTCTCTGTTATATGAAGGTGTCCGTGGTGCTACCGCATACTTTTTTGATTACTTGCTATGTGGAGTTTAACGTCCCAAACCCATCATATGATTATAAAGGATGGCGTAGTGGAGGGCGCCTGAATTTATACGAGCTGTGGTTCTTTAACGGTCACCTAAATATGAGCACAAGGGCCCACAGAACTTTCGTCTGCATCGAATTTGCAGTCGCTGCAGCCGGCATTTGATCCCGCGACCTGTGGGTCAGCAACTGAGTACCTTAGCCAATAGACCATCACGGTGAGCTTTTTATTATTTTGTTTACTATTTTGCTATTTTGTTTCCTTCGACAGATCTTATTAGTTTTGGTTCATTGCACAGACCAAAACTTTTTACATGGGCCCGCAAAAAATTAAATTTTTTAACGAGCGGGACATGAGCTAAAAGTGTTCGCGCAAGGCGTACTTTTAATGAAAATTTTATTTATAAAAAATGAATCTCAATATGATTTGCCTTGTAATACTCACATATGCCTAAAAATGTGTCTTATGTTTCAGACAAGTAATTTCTAGTGATTATTTCTTTTTCAGAAAAAAAAAAGTTTGGTCACTTGGCCTCGTACCTTAATTGAACACTATATTGTTTACCTATCTGGTTATCACATTTGAAGGACTACTGCTGCTTTTTACCTATATTTTATTTTCTTTCTTTTTTTCTCCATCATTTTACCTCCTCGTTACATTCTCTTCGAACCATAAACAAAAGCCACGAGAGCTCTCTTGTATTTCTTGACGACCACCGGCTTTCACGAGCGCTTGTGAACGAATTTTTTATCTATCTCTTTTCTTTCTATCATCCCATCTCCAAAGTGTAGGCTAGCCAACCGAGCAAAAGCTTGGTTAATCTTCCCTGCCTTTCGTCTGCGTTTCTCTCTCTCTCTTTCTCTCAAGCACGCTGCCTAGTTGCAGCCAAAAGCAAACCGCCCGTATCAGTCCCCGCCATTTCCAGTGCAGTTGCAAATCGATTACACGAACCATGCCAGAAGACACCGGCAGAGCCACGCAGACTGCAAAGCATTTTTCATATATCTACATCAGCAGCATGAGAGTTCTCCTCTAACTGTGCAGCATCCGGCGATCCCATCTTCACCAAAAACCAAGGTTCACGTGACTGTTCACAATTAACAGTATTTTTCCACAGTCCCTTGGGCTGGTCATCACGCATAGAAGGTTTGCTGAAATGGGAACCAATTATTCAGTATGAATCAAGGAATAAGAGAACGTAACTCCTGACCGGATGAAGCAAACAGCACTTTGCGTCGCTCTGCATCGTTTTTTTTTTTGTGCGGTGAGATATAAAGTGCAGTGCTGCTTCGCAGCTCGTCTCAGCGATCATCGGTAACGCTATCGTCAGTTGCTGCCATTTTGTCCGCTACCCTGCTCCTCTCAGGGCATCGATGGCCGAGTGCTCTCTTATTGCTCTTGCCGACGCCGGTAGAGATAAAATGGCTCATGACACATCGACTCTCAGTGAGCAGCTGAGGAAAGATGAGCTCGTGTTTCGTGGACGTACATCAACCGATAAGAAAAGAAGCGTTAGTGATACCGACTAACCGTTACATGCCGGCTATCTTCACGGAGGGAAGGCTCTATGTATAGAAGCGAACCGACAGCGGCTGCAACTTCAATATCCTGCGCAAATGCCCAGTCGAAGTGTTCTTGTCTCGGCGTTCTTCTCTTACATAGGCCACGTTATGCGCCATCACCGAAACAGAATGACAGCAGTTTTTGATAGTTTTCTTTCCAAACATACTCTGTGCTTGATGCGGCACACTTACGTGATAAGCGTGGACCTCCTGGAAGGTGACACGTAATACTCCAAGCATAGCCGCTTTTTGAGACACAAGAAATGTTGGTAAAGAAAATGACTCAAACCTTGGTGTAAGTAACGCAAACCTTGATACAAATAAAAACTGATCGGTCTCGTGTTTATTTATTGCTTTATTTAGACAGAACATGGCTGCAGGCAAGCCCGAAATAAGGGAGCATAGAAGTTAAGTTCCTTCACAAGCAAGGTCAACCGCATGCACCAATGACCTAGCTGCTGTGCTTAGTAGCATTTTACGTTTTTTCTCGAATGCAAGGTCGTCGCGCACAAAAAATTACCCATGAAACACATTTTTTTCAAAATGGCTTTTACCAAAAGTATTCTCGCACACTCATGCATCAGTATTAGAGAAAAACGTTACGTCGTGTGTTTTTGTCTCATGGTAACAAAACACCTGTTAGCTTGAAAACAGCAAGCTTCCTTAAATCAGTGGCCACTTTATTGACAGAACATTTCTTCTTAAGAACGTTGAGTAGCAGCGCTGAAAAGACGATCTCGCAGGAAACTTTATACTGACTACATGAGCCATCACGTAGAAAGCCCTGCTCATTGTTTGTGTTCCGACATATACCGGAGTAAAGCAGCGATGTACTGAGCGAAGCAAATAGCAGTATCAAAAACACAAATAGAAAAACTTGACAACCTTAACGACGTCAATCACAGTAACAGTTAAAATTTTATTCACGCTTAGCTGGGCAAGCAGACGAAATTCGGTTGGTTTAGCAATTGTGCCATTCGGGAAGCGGGCAGGGGGTGTTCCGGACACTGAAGAAGGTTAAGAAAATATGAAGACATAATGTTAATGCTGCCCAAAAACAGTGTTTGAGAGAAGGCAGCAAATGTGAGAGTCCCTACAGCAAAACAATACAATTACGCACTGGATGAGCAACTACTGAAAAAAATATTGCGTGGGGTTCTCGGTGCCTCGCTGAGCGAAGCTAGCTAATGAAATACTTTTTGAACTACTCACAACTGTGATGTCTATTAAAGAAGTTAGGTGGAATCCAGGAGCAGTGGAGTCGTTTAATAGAGAGATACGTAATACATTGGCACTTTCGATTTATAGGTGTTCCGTGTTGACACGCGCAGTGTCAAGGTTGATGTAGAATGGACAGACCAGCAAGGTCCTAAGGAGCAGCGATTCATGTGTGCCTTCTACTCTGAAATAGGGTAAGCACGAAAAAAAAAGAATATTCAATGAATATTTTTGGCTCAAGAGGTGTGCCACAGATTCTAGAAACTCTTTTCGAGGTTCTAATAATGAGTGTGACCCAATTTCAGGGAAACAGTGCTTTTCAATTCTCCCATTATGGAAACCCGGCAGTTAGAAACTAGTTCCTGCGTTTAATGAGAGTGCCTGAATTTGAGCAATTTAAATCGCGAAAGAGAGAGAGAGATGGCTCTAAGTTGATCAGATCAGCAGACATCATGAAAGAGCGTATTGGTGAACTTCAAAAAGGGCTTCAAAAAAGTAATGACTTGCCATTTTGCCATTGTCTGAAGTACACGGCAAAAAGCTACCAGCTTTCGAGAAACATTACTGCGCAAAAAAAAGTAATGCTTCTTCATAACTGGCCTTTCAAATCTTTCAATTCACGGCCCATCGAGCGCAATTAAAGAAGATTTCTTTTAGGTGTCTTGCATTGACAACTTACCAAAATGTTTTTTTTTTATTTTGGCGGGTGCTTTAGGGGCGAAGCTCCTTGTGGTAGAGGCGTGTCCATTGGCATTGGTGTTTGCGTTGTGGCGTGGTATCCACCACTAACGATGACGATGATGCTGATGACGATGAAGAACAAGCATGTTGCGAACCACACATTCTTTTTCTGTCACCATGGCACAGCACATGCAAGGTACCCACCATACGTCAATACGATGACGACGGTGCTCACTGCTATATGCTCTACAATGCATTTCGTATGACTGGAAACGACCAATAACCACAAGGGGAGCATACACAGACCTCGTGTTTCCCAATTCAGGTTATATATAGTACTACAAAGCAGTAATAATGAAGGCAAAACGAAATTGAGAACTCCGCACAGCATACCATTTATGACTAATATACAATCTACTATATAACTGTACACCACTTTGGAACTCATTTACATGCGTGATGGTTCAATGTCATGGGTGATTTTCGGTAAACGCCGAACGATACCATCACTTCACCCACTCATCATCATTCACTTCGTGGGTACGCCGTGCTTTTGTTTACGATTTTTTTCGTTATGAACTGTAGCTGTAATGCCGCAATCGAGGCAGGAAAACGTTGAGCTAATCCCTGTTTGCAGCATGTTAATTGTTGCAACAACTCTGACATATAGTGAACGTGAAAAAAAAAGTTACTGGATAAGTAACCTTTCCGACGCAAAGTGCTCTCAGAACATAGTCGACTCAGTTTCCGCGTAACCAATACCCAGAGTAAAAAGCCCCTGTAACATACCTGGGGCTTCCTTACGGTCGTACTGCAGGGCAAGCGCGGAATACATGCAAGGCTTATTGAGCTATATACATAGGGAAAAAGTGACAGCCGCAGCTGGGCTCTATCGAGACTTTCCTTGGTGCTCTAAGCCCGTGTACTACGTGCTAACAGTTTCAAAGTAATTAACGCAAGAAAACAGCAATAATCCAGAGAAAGTACTGACAAGTACCAAGATAAATACCTCAATTACCTGATGACACGTTCGCTCTTTATTTTTAAGATTGTGGTTCAGTTACGCTACTCCAAAACTCTCAATTTTCAGTTCATTTTGAAGGACTCACTTTGTCACAACCTCATGAGAAGTTACAACCACAACCAAGTGTTTCTGTAAACACGGACTATACGGCCGGCGAGTCCAAGTGGTCGCTTTTGAGTTGCTCAATCTTCGGGTGCTCGCGTACTTTACGAATGCAGTTAGCGTTGCGAAGTCCACTCGACAGAACTGAACTGTGCTCCACACTGGATCTGCAGTCTGGAAAACACGAGCTTTTCGGACGGAGCCTGGCAGCCCAAGCTTACCTCTGTACAGTAGTCATCCTCATTAACGCCAGATAACTTGCGAAACAGAGAGCAGTTGCCTCAGAATTCTTCTGCGAGACTGGCGTGGGTGCATAGTTCTTAATTACGCAACGTGCCTGGTGGAAAGGCAGTTGATGAAGCAGCGCGTTGCGGACCACAGTAAACATTGCTCCTTTGTGTCTGCGTATTTTCCTTTCGCACGTCACCTTTCCGTTCAAGAAAGGCACGCGCTTCCCAACGTGTGTCGCCCACTGAGCGATCTAGCTCGTACCATATCAGCAGAGGGCGCAGCTGTTCAGACGGAGGTTTCAAGAGCTCAATAGACCAAACAGTGGCACCACGTCGGCAAGGTGCATTCGTACTTGCGTCCGTTATAGTGCAAGCGAGCACCTCTTGTGAGGGATACTTCAACATGGCGTGATTATCGCTTGTACACTGTCTGATGCTATCAGGAAGAATGTGAACGATGAGGACATAAGCCAAACCTCTTAACTGAAGTAAACAATCAAGTGGAACTGCAGGGGTTCGGGGTAGTTAATGTATTTATGTACCGAAATTTGCCGCATCGAAGCGTGGTACCGCAAAGAACGTCTCGATAAAGATTCAGCCGAGTTAGTAGAAACAGACCAATGTACCTGAGCTGAAAAAAATTCTGCATGGTAATCACTCCATCTATTTTCTGTATTTTACTGCGCATGTACAGAAATATACACAGAAATCATTCATTTTTGGCAATAACTACAAGGAAAACATGTTAAAGTATCGCAATGTAACACGAGACATTTGGAACCAACTCAAGAATGTCCGAGCTTCAGTGACTCAAAATTGGAATCCAAAGAGCCCTGTGATATTTGTAGTCATCTGTGCGTCACTGCCATACAAACAGCTTATATTAAAAATTTAGTGTATTCTACATACACCACATCAAGAGGGTACCATGTGTAGTTATGTTTCTGCCAAATCACTGCATCCAGCATTGAAAAGAACGGAGACGCCCATAATGCCACTCAGGCAGCTTTCGAAGGCACACAGGGAGATGCTATGCCACTTGCAAGGCCTGTATCTGTCTACAATCTCTGAGGTCCCGTACAGAAGATCGCGTTTTATCTGGGGTGTCCACCAAGCTGCCAGGCCAACCGGACCAATCGTAAACACCATACACCATCTTCAATGTATCTCCCTGTGCCAACTGGACTTCAGCTAAGAGAGGCCACACGGCTTTGCGTCTTATATATAGCTGGGGCTCACATTGAAGAAATGTTATTCTTTTCGCATCAGTGTGACCGACAAAACCTGTTGTTGCGAGGAGGCGCTGCTTCACATGCAGCGCAACTGTCTGGTATTTAATGTTCAGACACATTCACTGGCATCTTTATTCGCGCACCTTCACAATCGACAGTTGTGCGCTGAAACTATATTCTTACGCGTTGTCTACAGAAGACATCGCAGCTGAAGGCGATGCAGGAACCATTGAAGTTTTTAACTAAGACGGACTTGGACGAGCGTCTTTGCCAGTAATGTTGCGTACCAGACAAGAGTGAGGGACTGAGACTGTGCCCTGTTATAAGCGGTCCTTCCCTCTCTTTCCTCTCCATCTTTCAACCTTCCTCCAAAGTAACAGCTTGCTGCTGTTCTAGCTGTCTTCAGTACTACGTTCATGCTATAATATTATTGTATTCCTGTCACCTTCGCGCCTAAGCCGCATTCTCTCCCCCCCCCCCCCCCCTTGAAAATGCAAACCTGAGCATCTAGGCATTCTCGTCCCCGGCCGTTCCCATGGCAACGTCGACCACGTACCACAAAAGCCCGGCTACCGCGAGTATGGAGGTTGTAAATTCGGGCAAATTCTTGTTGTTATTCGATTTCGAGTGACGCTTGTCAGCAGATTAAAAGTCCCTTGACGATCAACAAGCTGTCGCTTTTTATGGTACGCATATAAGTGCACGCGTGCTTGAACTTTACTTATCTAGCACATTTTCTTCTAAATAACCTCGTGGTGCGAAAAAGGCAGAAAATCCGCATCTTTTTTTGTTTATCAGTTGCGGAGTTATATGAACAGGTAAGTTTGGTTACCGCAAAGGACACAATCCTTTGCGTAACTGGCATCGATCAGCTGACTTATTGCGCACTATGTGGTCGGAACAAGGCGGAATTCTTGCGAAACATGAAGGCTTTCTACTATGAATATACGTGAAATATAATTTGAATCACTAAAGGTAAGTGTACAAATTGAGCTTTCTTTTGCGGTTTTCTGGAGTCAGAAAACCTGAAATCGGGGCACCTGAACACGTGTTTCTGTACGCTACGATGTGGCGGAGCTTCGGACCAAGTTATTTACTTCCTTGGCGACAACATTGCAGAAGAGTTAATAAATTGCTTTAAAAATACTAATGGGGCGAAAAGGTGTTAGGTTATCGCTGCGCATTACAAACTAACATATATAGTTTTCTAAATCTAACGTTTAGTTCGCATTTCAAAGGATGCATGTGAAACAATGAAATATACGAATACAAATAACTAAATATAAATGCAGATAAAGTTACTATTTGATAAACAAATTTATACCATGCTTTGAATTTTCAGTGATTAGGGTGCAAATATGGCAATAAATTAGACAATATTTAAAAAGAAGCATAACTGATGAAAAATAAACTTTTGTATTGGCGATAAACCATAAAAGACATTTAGGTAGCAGAAGAGATGATGGCTTATTTGATGAATGATTCCTCTGCACTCCGAAAAATTTCCGGACTTTAACTTTCCATCATAAACTTGGGACACGATCAAAGCTCATTTTTCAATGTTTTGGAATAACTAACATATTCCATAGATTACTTACCATGCACTATTTTTTGAAGATTATAAATATTACTAGCTTGCTAAATACTTTTGAACGAGTTTGTGGCCCCGCCCTGTTTTCTGGATCTTGCATGGTGAATGTGCTGATGTTCTTCGAACGCGATTTATGAAAACAAAATTACTTTTTTTGTTCACTTCATTGCCCTTTTAAAATCTTCCCTCCTACGTATTTTCTGTCACAAACAAATAAGGAAGATTCACGCACACGAGAATTTCTGCAGTGTTTTCGCAACGTCGCGCCTAATGTGACTGCTTTCATTATTTCCTTTCTTCTGGCTTTTGATAGGCTACTTACGAGATCAATAAGCGTCCGCATTGATGGCAGCCATTTACGCTCCGAAGGAAACAATGTCGAGTTACGAGCCATCCCCATAACATGCAACCAATACTTGTCGTGTACTCTGAATCAGTGACAGACTTGACAAACAGCACTCGGGAAGACTTCCTATCTCTGGCGCTTGACTGGTATCTATCTGCCTGAGCGAAGCGCGAGCAGCTTGAATGGCGTTGCACTATTTGTTAACAAAAGCAACAACTAAGAACAACGAAAAGCGCAAAAATAACGATAAGAAGACGAGAGTCTGCGGTCCGTACATAATGACGAGACCATTACATTTCTGCCCCAAGGAACCAACTTGCAGTCTGTTATACCAAAACGTAAGTCGCGGGCGAAATGCAAAGACTGCTGGTTCTAAGTCGGTCTGCATTAATTTTAAGTTTGCAGGAGCCGTTGCAGAGATAACGATTGTTTAGGAGCGCATTCAAAGTGAGTTTTGTCTGTTAGGAAAGCTCGTATTGTCTGCGTGACAGCGAATGGGATCGAAAAGTGAGAAGCTTCTTATTTCTTTATTTACCGGAGGATTAGCATCACCAAGGCTTTGGTATACTCGAACACCACCGAAGATCTTTGTGGACTGCGGACAATTCGTAAGCATTCCAGTCGATAAGTTTGGGTGAAAACGACACTGAGGAAACAGAGGACGCTATTTAGAAAGCATGCGTTTGATGTTTAAAGAAAAGACTGCATTTCTAAGCCAAGAGCGTGACAGTCTGTAGTCATTACTACATTATGCTTTATAATATAAGAATGTAACCGTTTTTCAGTGAACAGAAAAATGGAGTTTCTTCCAGCATTTACAACGGTAATGGCATTATATAACCTGCATTACATTCATTGAAAATATGCACTTCACAAGTGTAGCGTCTAGCACTCGCCACTCTACCGTTTTGATGCGCTTTAAATAGGTGTAAATGGGAGGGGCTCGTAAAAGATGTCTCGCGAAATGCAATTTCAACAGCGAGGACGTGACGTCTAGCGTGTCACAACATGCAGCGTCTCCGGGAGGCATCTTTTGGGATGGCATCAGTAAGAAGGCGACGTGGAGGGAGAGCTGAGGCTGTCGAAATTCAATTTAGCCGCCGGTGCCATTGCCTCCGTAGAAAATATAGGTACCATGGGGTCTTCTCTGCGCGAACATTTATTCGCTTCGCCACTTCTAAAAAGGCTTAAAACGAGAAAGAGAGGCTGGCAAGGAAGTTTAGTGAACGGCGTGGTAGAAAGAGGCGGAGGGGTTAGTGGGGTATTTGATGCATACGCTGAGACGTGAGGCAAAGCAAGTGTGTCACGGCCCGTTTGATCGTCGCTGAGCTGGCAACATCGAGCACGCAGCTACTCGACATGTTTTGCCCCATAGCGACAGCAGTGAGAGGAGCCGGGGTTAACAGGGATAACGCGACGCGTATATTAACTTTGTAGCACCCTAGGGACCTGGCTTGCCATTCAACTGTAGGTATCCTGTGGTGTGGCGTAGTGCACAATAGCGTAGTAAATACAGAGCTGGAACAAGGCTAGTATTGCTCAAAACTGGGTTAAAAACGAAAACGTTTGAAACACTATAACAAACAGGAATGATAAAGGAGGAATCCCAATAATTCATTTAAATTTCTTGCAACGCTTCGTAAACTTTCGGCTGACATCGACGCCAAGCAAAAAAAAAAGGGGGGGGGGGGGGGCGGGGTGCTACCATCTCACTAAAGGACTGAATGCTCCTTCCACATACGCTTCTCCGGTGCCTTCGTCACTACATGTGCAGCGGGAAACATCCTACGGAGCTTCATCCAAATAACACGTACCTCAACATGAGTAACACGCAGAAAAATGATAAAGAGCATCAAAAAGTAACGTGCGCGGCACACACCGAGTTCGCAAATCTTTCTAACAAAATTGTACTAGTGCTAGAGAAATTCTGCATGCTTGCCGCCAACATTAACGTCGATAATGGTTTAGCTATAGAAACACTGGGAACTTCAAGAATGTGGATCGTTGAGTGCCCGTGCAACGCACTTTCTCAGACTTCACAGTATGGCGGAGCTACATTTAGCGCATAAGTTACAACTATGCCAATTGCTGCACAGGGTTTCTTTTTTTTTAGCAAGAGTTTTGAAGATGCTTCTGGGTCATGCTGTAGGGGTTTTAATGTCCCTGTTCAAAATGCTACTGAGAGAATAACTGAAAAAAATATTGCCTGTTGGGAAATATGTCACCAGCAAAATAATCGGACTTTTGCTCCGTGTCGTGGGCTATGAATGCTCGCACATCAAATATCGGGTGGCAAAACGCGAGCTCTTGGAGTAAAAATTAATAATTAATGCCATACGTAGTTACAGACGCAGTCATAAGCAACATTCGTGAATATGCCTCCTGGTGATTGAACGGAGATATTTAAAAAGCGAGATGAAGATGGGGGAGGGGTTTGAACACTAAAATTGGGATAGTCTTTGTGCGCAGAAAAGTAAAGGTACCTATACTTATGTCAAGTTTCATTTCTGAGGGAGTTCACAAAACACCCAGGCTTTGACTGTCATAACCCAAAAGTAAATATATATATTTATATATATTCACCATATTTAAAAAAATACCTCGCTTTATCTGCTGTAAACACGCGTGCAGGATGGTCTGCTATTAACAGGCCGTACGAACGAAGTTAATTTTTTTTTTTCGTTTCAGGTCTCGTATTACCTATCTTTGTTCATTTCCTCGAATAAGTATAGTTCTTGTAGGTTTCTTGTAGCTCTCTGTTTTAAAGAGAACATCATAAGCTTACTATGCTTGTTGAATCAATGCGTGTTTTCTTCACTATCCTTCTTTCATTGTGGGAAGCCTGCGTGAGCGTGGTGATTGAAGACGAGGACAACGCGACGCCTGACGTTGGGCTAATCAGCTACGAAGCGTTCGATCTTCAGCTTACTAACAGCGGGCTATTTTGTACTCCATTTACCACTGGTGGTACGCAGAGCATGGAAGCACTGCAGCGCGTTCTCTCTATTATTAGCGAGGTGGTGTGAAGGCAAACTCTAAAGATTTCTTTACACGCGCCACTCGTAGCGTTGCGCGTGCCTGCTACGTCTGCTGATAAGGTTGAAACAGTACAATGTATTACAAGATGAAGTAATACCCCCGGACGCAGCTGAGCTGCCGACGAGAGCGGACGCGTTTTGACGGCTCCGTGAAGATCGGCTGAAAGCATCGGCTCGCGCGACCATCGCCCCACCGGCGTTCCCCCACTCTCTGCGCCCTGGCTCAACGCAACGCCGCCCAGCTCTCTGGCCCCACCGGCTAAGGACAGACCTGCCGGACGCCCTGGACGAGGCCGTGGGGTCGCCCCCAAGCACTCTTCTTCCGGACACCATCGACGACCTGGACTAACCACCCTTGGTGCCGTTCACTTCAACATTGTGCGTGGGACGCTCGCCAGGACAGTTCCGGCGTCTCGCCGGTTGCATCTGGCAGCGGCAACGCTCCCGTGTTCTTCATGTGAACCAGTAACGATGGCTGCAGCGGAGCTTAAGACGCAGCCATCACAACCATCATCCGCTCCGAAACGCAGTGCGAAACGCGTGGCTGACTCACAAATGGGAATAGATGATTTGTCTGCTTCAGCCACACCGGCAAGCAAGCGGGAGTGCCCCTCTCCGGCAGCTGTCGCCTCGCCTGGCACCGAGTCTAAGTACAAAGTCGTCGTAAAACCTCGTGAGTGCTTCGATGTATCAAAATTGTCAAATCGCCTCCTTCAGTCAGCCTTCGACACCTGCCTCAAAACCACCGCGTTTCAAGGTTTCTCCATTCACCATCCCACCAACAGCGTATCCGTATGGGTGCGTTCGCTAGCAGACGTTGACCGCCTCACCCACCTGCAAACTCTGCCAGTCACAGCTGATTGTACTGTACAGGTGCAAGCGTACTTGAGTTCCGGCTCGGACTTGCGTCGGTATGTGGTCTCTGGGGTTGACCCAGGGGAATCGCCGGAGGGCCTTATCACTGCTTTGACCTGCTCCACACACAAGATTGTAACAGCTCGTTATATGGGCCGTGGACGCACGTGCCTTGTCACTCTCCAAGGGCCTCGAACGCCACCAAGCCGCATTACGTACTATGGATGCATCCTGAACTTTCATGTGTACAAGCCCGGTGTGGTACACTGCTATCGGTGTTTTCGTACCGGTCACATGCGAGACTCTTGTCCCCAACCCGCAGACACCTCCATGGAGTCCGTCGAGACGCGCACGTACAAATGTGGGCTCTGCCAAACGGACGATCATGAAATAACGTCCAAAGATTGTCCAGTTAAACAGAAGGCTCTCAAAGCCCGTCGCCAACGCAAGCGCCGCCAGCGTTCGGTGACACAAGAAGAAAGGGACGCCGACATTCCGACTAGCAACCGGTTTGAACTGTTGTCCCCCTCCGAAGAGGACACACCAGCGTTGGTAGAACCTGAAAATGCTTGCTATGAAGTCCCCACGTACAGCGACGCCGTCAAGCGGGGCAAAAAACGTGTTCAGCAGCCTGCGAATACGCCTAAATTGAGCGTTACGGGTACAGACGATCTGGCGAAGCTTGACCAACAGATACAGCAGCTCCAAATGGAAGTCAAGCGCCTCGCTCAACGCAGAACCCATCTCGCTCGACCCGCTGGACCAACTGCGATGCGCGGTACAGACGTGCCGTACGCTGCTTCTGTGCCTGAATTATCCTGCGCAAGCGCGTCAGCACCAGTCAAGATGACTCCGGCAGAGCTCCTCCACTTTGTTGCCCGACAACTGCAAGAGCTTTCAAAGGTGGTGCTCGCCAACCTTCCACCGCAATGACCACTCCTTTGAAAGCAACGCGCCACCACTGTGTCCTGCAGTGGAACTGCCGGGGACTTGCAAATAAAGTTGGTGAGCTTCGCTATCGCCTTGCGCTGGGGAAGCTCCCCGCTTGGTGCCTGCTTCTACAAGAAACGAATTCGCTTCCACGCATCCCTGGATTCACTGCGTATGATTCCCCAACCATCCCTGATCGACGCTGCACCAATGCGTTGGGACCTCCAGGCAAGGCTGCAGTGTATGTTGTGACTACATATCCTCAAACGCAGGTTCCCCTGCTGCAGTGGTGTAACCAGTGGCAAGAAGTGGTGGCAGTGCTCGTTAGACTTCCGCGTACTGACGTGATTGTGGTTTCAGTTTACGTGCGCCCGTATAGTGGCAGCGCTCCCCGACTGCGTTTGGGGTGGCTGGCTCACCTGCGTCAAACCTATCCTGGGTGCCCAGTACTAGTTGGGGGAGACTTCAATGCACCTCATCAGTCGTGGGGCTACCCTTCTTCCAGTGCTAGAGGCAACATCGTGCTAGACACATTTACAGACGCGCACTTTGTCCTTCTGAATGCCCCGGCTACTTCTACACGTCGGTGGGATCATCCCTGTGCTCCACCTTATGCGCCCGATCTCTCGTGGTGGTTGGGCATGTGTGACGTTTCGTGGGACCTAGAACCAGACTGCTGGGGGAGTGATCACCATCCGTTGAAAATTGGTTTGGCCGCGTATAACCAGCGCCGCCTCCGACGTCGATGCTACACAACCAACTGGGACTTATTCCGCAATGAACTGAACGACTCGATTGCTGATACATCGTCTGATCCATTGCAGGTGTTAACCAGAGCTGTACAAGCCGCCACGCAGTCAAGCTGGGTAGAGGAGAACCGACCACATCCAAATTTACATCTTCTGCGTCTGTGGGCAGCACGCCGTCGTGCAGAGCTGGCCTTAAACCGAGATCCGGCAGCCGCTGAGCTTCGTGATAACCTCAACAGACTCACCGCTGCGGCGCGTCGCTGCGAGAAGCGTCTCGCCCGCGAACGGTGGATGGACTGGTGTGCGTCACTCGGTCCATCGTCTTCAACCGCCTCAATATGGCGAACGTTCCGGAGTATGGAACTAGGCGCCCGTACGCCGGACCCAGCGGCCAGTGCGTGTCTGTCTTCTGGATGCACGCCAAGCCAGTTCGCTCCAGAAATAGTTAAGGCTTTCTTCCCGGCCTACAACCTGGCCCCACCACAATTCGACTGTCCGTGTAACCTGCCTCCGGAGGTTGGCGTGACTCCCAGTCCGTCGGACATCGAAGGCATGCAAGCGCCATACACGATGGCGGAGCTCCAGGCAGCAATTGACCAGGCAAAAGTACGCAAGGCACCAGGACCAGATGGGATCTCCTATGAAGTGTTCAAGAACATGGATGGCCCTGCACTGCAGTGGCTGCTGGACACGCTTAACGCAGTCTGGACGACCGGAGGGCTGCCTGAATCGTGGAAGCATGCCGAAGTTGTGCCGATACCTAAGCCGGGAAAGCACCCGAACAGCCTCTCTAATCTTCGGCCGATTGCTCTAACGTGTACGTTGTGCAAGCTTCTTGAACGCATGTTGGCGTCGCGCATCTCCTGGTGGCTGGAAAAGCACGCCTGGTACCATCCGGCCCAGATTGGCTTTCGACCGCACCTGGGCACGGAAGATGGCCTAGATCATTTGACGTCCATGGTGCTTGTGGGAAGAAGATCAAGCAGCATTCGAACCCTTCTCGCCATGGACGTTCATAAGGCCTACGACAACGTCAGCCACTCTGCGATCAATCACATAATGCAATGGCTTCAACTTCCGCCTCGCGTCTGCGACTTTGTGGAGTCTTTTCTGGCACACCGTACCTTCTGCATCAGAGTAGGCAAGGAACGAACCGGACACTTTGTAATGAAGCGGGGTGTACCGCAGGGCTCGGTTCTAGCCCCGATACTCTTCAATATTGCCCTGTTGCCCCTCGCGTGGCAACTAGCACGCATTCCAGATGCCTTCTTCCTCCTGTATGCCGATGATTTGACTGTGTGGACACTACATCCAGACCTTCAACGCCAGCAGGAGGCACTCCAGAGTGCTCTCGACAAGGCGTCGGACTGGTGTGCGCGCATAGGACTGACACTATCTGCCACGAAGACTGCATTCATGTCTATCACCAACAGACGAGGTCGCCGTCGCCTCCTGCAGACGCCGATATGTTTGAGCCTAAATGGCCATACCCTCACCCCTGTATCCACTATACGTGTGCTCGGGGTCGAATTGGACGCATCTGGCTCTGCGAATGCGTGGGTTCGCTCTGCTCGCCGGAAGAGTGCTAATACCCTCCATCTCATTCGTCGCATCTCTCAAAAGACGGGGGGTGCCTGTTCTCGAATGGCCCGTATCTTGGTGCGATCAATCCTACAACCTCGGCTCGTTTATCAAGCTCAGTTTCAACGACTGACTTTGAGAGACTGGGACTTGCTCGAAACCGCCAACCGAGATTCCATGAGGGCGATTACATGCCTTCCCCGTATGACACCTATCACGACCCTCCAGGCGGAAGCGCAGCTCAACACCATCGACGAAATTGTACACCAGCGTCGAGTCGCTCGCTACCTAAAGAGTCAAGCTGTTCCTGCGGCGGCAGCTCTAGCTCACTACTATGGTTCAACGCTGCCACAGCCTGACGCACCCGTGGCAGAAGTTCCACCATGGCTCAAGGCACAGGCCAGTGACAACCGACCACTGACCCGCCTGCGACAATCCACCCGACAAGCGGCGCAGGAGGGCATCGTCACTACCACCGAGAACTCACTAGCGGTATACGTAGACGCAGCTACCGATAATTGCGTTCTGCACACCAGTCTCGTATGCCCCGCGCAACCTGAAATCCAACATATCTGCTCTTACGTAACAGAGGCACCGTTCCCATCCGTATTAGCGGAGCTCACTGCTATACGGGACGGGTTAACAGTTATGATATCCAAAATGGATTCTTTGTCACACGATAAATTGCTTGTATATACGGACTCCACGCAGGCAGTTCGAGAGCTGCGAAAAGTGACCAGCTCCATCGATATAGCCTCCGATATACACCGACTGATCCACTCATGTGCCTGTCCTGTCCGCGTTCTGTGGACCCGCCGGTCTGCACCGGCTCAAGTGGAAGCAGATGCCGCTTGCCATCCAGCGACTGTTCAACACCCGCTGCCTCTACTTCGTTTGTCCCCGAAGGACAGCTTGCTTGTGCACAAAGAAACCCTCCGGCGCTCCACGCGTGCTCTCATTCCTCCGCGTGGATCTGACCTTCCCGGCGGCTTAACTCGCCGAGAGGAGGTTGCGCTCAGGAGGATTCGTGTGGGCGCCGCCTTGACTCCTGCAATCCGGGCTACATGGACATCTGGTGCACAGCTTCCCCCAACGACGTGCCCATTCTGCGTTGCCCCAGCCACAGAGGCAACGCTTGATCACCTATTGGGAACCTGCCCGGGCCTTCACCAGGCTCGCACTCGCCACCTACGCGGCCTTCACCACCACCCCGGCCGACCACCTGACTTGACGCGCTGGACGCACGGTCCACTGCATCGACAACTCCTGGCCTTCATACAGGAAACAAAACTTTTCCTTTTTATTTAACTGATGCCGTAGGGCATACTAGCGCCAATAAAAAAAAAAAAAAAAAAAAGTAATACCCCCTACCACATCTACTTTGCCCTGCAAGGCGTGGTCGTTCGCGAGCTTATCTCGTAGAGGGGGAAGATTGTGCGTCATAAGCTTTCACCGCAAAAGTTTTTCTTTCTTCATTGAGGTTACAGAGCATATGAAGGTCGCTTCACACGCTGCAGCGCACACAACCGAGAAAGCTGCATGGTGCTCTACCGCAAAGCAATAGCAACTGTGGTCATTTATATTCATGCGACTTCTTTCGTGTGTTTCTTTGTATTGAAATAGCGCGCTTCAGGAGTCCAGCTTCAGGAGTCCAGCATGTTAGTACGCGTTCATCACGCGTATGTTCTTTTTGTACGCACTCTGTACTTGAGTAGCGCGCGGCAAGTTTTGAGGTGCTTGCCTTTTTTGTGCGACAAATCAGATTCATTGTTTCATACTTACAGCAAAACTGTGACTTCTTTTTTTGTCTATGCTGCTCTTTCTGTCTTTTTTCTCTCTATCTTTCTTTAATCCTCGCTGTGCCCGCCGCTCTTTTTATTTACGTTCATTTTCCATTATTTCTTTTTATTTCCTTCTCGTCTCCAGGCGACGATTTATTTGATACAATTTCCCTCTCCTCACCTTCATTTCTCTTTCTCAGCACTGAACAAAGCTAGGTCATGCTGAGCAAGTCTGGCCAGATAACCAACTGCTTACGATTCTCGCTTTCGGATCGTGCCAACACGCTGCCTTGAATCTCACCTTTGTAAACTTATTCGCCATAAATTTATCTGCTTCTCTATTATCAATTTGGTTTCTCTCTTTTTCTTCGTACTCTTTCGCTTGCCCTTCAGCCGTATTTTGTTCCGGGTTATACAAGTTGGGCACGTGCTGAATAGTATAGATTGAAGCGGAAGAACACTAAGATAGCCCGTGTTTTCTGCCGACGCAAGAAGGCACAACGCAGATCTCTAATAGCTGCAATATATATATATATATATATATATATATATATATATATATATATATATATATATATATATATATATATATATATATATATATATATATATATATATATATATATATGTGTGTGTGTGTGTGTGTGTGTGTGTGTGTGTGTGTGTGTGTGTGTGTGTGTGTTTGTACGCGCACCACATGGCCTTAACAGCCGGTACATTCGGGCCGCCTCGACGGCACGGAACCTATTTCCTGAGAAAAATCCGCTGCGGTGGCACAAATAAAGCTATGAGGCGACAAAGAATACAATAACAGTAAGCACGAAAAAAGAGCTGGGAAGCTCGATCCCCGCAGCGTAACAAGGATGGTGATGGCACCCAAAGTGTGGAGTCGATCGACAAATGTTGTTGCTGCAGTGTAGTGGAGGATGGGGACTCCATTCCCAAGAGGGCGCTCGGTGTATTTCATTTCCGACCACAACGGTGGTGGCGTGTACAAGCCAATATGCCTTGCCTTGTGTTATTTCAATTGCTATACGCCCCTGTCATTCCAAATTTTTCGTTTGGTTCGTGCATCCCACAGAATAACGCACGAATACTGCTAGATATGATGAAGAATACGCGGAAGTGGCCGGTAATCGTCTTCCGGGCAACTCCTTGTTTTTATGGCAGAGCTTGTAGAGGAAAGGAAGGACGAAGTAATTATACATATAAAGCATCGAAGATGATGATAAGCATGCTGGGTGCGCACTTAAGTTGATGGCCTTCGGCTGATGAGATAGGACCGAAAAATATCACGCGTAAGTGGATTCGGAAAAAAAGGGGGAGTGAAATAGAAAATCAGGAGAACGTTCTGGTGATCGTTTATGGGTCTGCCGTGAAAATATGCCTGAACGCGAAAAAATTACTTCAGTTGTTCCGAAGCATAGACATATTTGCTCGTAATAATGCGGGACGTCACAAACTCTGCATGACGTTAAACTTACTCCCCCATCACTCTTTTCTTTTTCTGCCTTTCGGTGCTCCCTAATGACAAGTTGTGCTTCACACTTGGAGTAGTGGATCAAATCGGCCTGCAGGAAATACTGAACCATGTGTAGAACAGCTCCTTGTGGCAGATGATGCAGTTAATCGCGATAAACTTCCTTCATGCTGTTCTTTTTTTCTCCTAAATGACATGTACATCCTTCAAATCATCGCGATACATAGATCGGACTTGCCAAAGGAAGCTATGCACTGCAACTGCCGGCCTGGTGCTGTGTATTATCATCATAACTCTCCGGTGAGGGGGTGGGAGGTGGGGTGTGTCACATTCTTTTCAGAGGGATGGTCAAGAAGATGATGCCTGGCTGAGCACGTTGCTAGATGGATAGATGGATGGATATGGCTGTACCCTTTAGATCGGGCGGTGGCTAGCGCCACCAAGCCGTAATACCTAATGAACCAGAAACTATATTTTTTCCCCTTAAAAATTGAGTTTGAGGATTCGTACTTTGCAGTGAAGAGTTTCATTTTCACTCGTGCCTTGACTTTAGCCACCAATCAGATAACCTCCTTCTAGTTAAGTCTACCCGCTTAAAGTTTATTTTGCCCTCCCGGTCCCTAAACCCCAGTGCTTTGAAAAACTCTGCACCATCAACCTGAACTAAAGGGTTAAGCCCTTTACAGAACATTATCAAGTGTTCGGCAGTTTCTTGTTCCTCTCCACACGCACTGCATACTGTGTCTACCCCTTCGTATTTGGCCCGATATGTCTTGGTTCGCAGTACTCCCGTCCTGGCCTCAAACAGTAGAGAACTACCCCGGGTATTATCATAGATCCTTTCCTTGGCAATTTGCTGCTTAAAAGTTCGATAGATCTCTAGTGCGGACTTCTTAATCATGCCCATTCTCCACATGTCAGTCTCCATTTCCTTCACTTTCTTCTTAACCGATAGTTCTTTTTGCATCGAGCGCATCGAGTGCCATCAGCGTCATCTGTCGACACAAGACAAGATTCGTCGTCGAATGTTATCCCGAAAAGCTGCTGCCGTAGTCGTATATGAACAAAGCGTGCTTGGAAATCAGGAACTATGGCGCCCTAATGCGACTCGAAAAGACACAACGATGAAACAAGTTAGGTAGTATGCATGAGATTTATGAGATTGGATGCAACGTCGCTAGCACCTTATAATCAAAATCAGCATAGAAGCTGGCCAGCCCTTTACAGTAATGACATATATTAATCCTAAAGAGCATTTTAGGTGGGCGTCAGTTTCACTGGCTGACTGATAGCACTTTCTTGACAAGCCTAATTCAGAAGTGTCCACGAGAATTTTAACTTATCGTTTGGGCAGTAGTTAACTCCTATATTCTTCTGAATACTTATGAGTTAACATGGCTTACTGTATGATGTTTTCAGATGAATTCGGAAGACGTTATTGACCCTTCAAGTATATATATTACGTAGCCCTCTCCTTTAATCAAGGTACACTGTATACGAGAAGTACTGCTCCTTCAGTGCAGGAACGTATATCATTGCAACCAAATTGATAAATTCTGAGAAACAGAGAAAGATAGAGAAAACACCAAGGAAATACAAAGAGGTTAACGAGATACAGTGTTGTTTTCTATAGAGCGCGCACAGCAGGAAAAGACAAAGGGTGCCTAAAAATACATGAATTGAAATACATGAACAAAAATACATGAAAAATACATGAATAATTAAAGTGCGGCTGCCGTAGACCTGCCATGCTCCCGTTGTAGTGTGTATACGGGAATGTGCAACCAGATATTGAATCATTGCCGAGCTGATTGAGCCAGGATTCATGGTAGCTATGCGACGTCACATTAACGTATGCACCTGATTAGGCGACCCTGCCCGCTGTGGGAACCGTCCTTCAATCATGACGTACCTGTAAATAAAGAAACTTTGTTCTCAGAAACTACGGCATGCACAAGGCTGCTGCGGTGGTGTATCAGTTGTGTTGTTCGGCAGCAGACCTAAAACTCACGCATTCGACCCCGGTCACGGCGGTAACATTTTCATTAGGACTAAATGCTAGAGTAGATTATAGATGCCCGTGTACCGAGATCGTTAAAGAGGCTGTCATTCACCCAGAACATCAAACGAGGTGACACCACTGATGGAAAGATCGTCCGTCGCACTGACTGCAAATAATTCAGTTTTTTTTTTCTTGGTAAGAGGTGCATTTATATTTCTGTTTCTTGATTGAAGTCACGAAGAATTTCTCTTAGTGCCTCTGGTGGAAAAAAACTTGAACGCTCCGATCTAGCTGATCGACTATTTTTTTCGTTAGTATCAGATGTTCGATTTTTTTATATTAAATATAGTGCTTGTGTCCAAGGAGGTAAAAAAAAACTGTTTAAACCTCCTTGCTTGTTTTTTTGAACGACTTGTTAGGTGTATTGTAGTACTCCATCCTGTATCGGCCTATTGACTTAAGTATAAATAAATAAAAAATAAATATCACTGCATAAAAATGTACATATCCGCCCTCATTAGTAGTGCGTTCGAAGTGGTGCTGCTAACACGTTAGGTAATAAAACCCTGCTCTTCCGAGAGTCTTGAGCAACTTCAACGTTCTGATGCAATCATCGATGTAGCGCCCAGTCGCTGACATTTCAGAGCGACATGGTTTGGCTTCCTTCACTTCGTCTCATAAATGACGCCCGCTGCTACTCGGCGTGGCCATGCATATGCGTGGGGACGTTCTCGACGACTTCGCTTGGATCTTGTATCGAAAGAGTAACGATGACGGGGCAAGCTACCCATGACTCAAGGGCAGCCAACCTCGGGCGCGCACGCTCACAACGCAGTACAAATACAGGGAAGGTGTGCAAGCTACACCATCTCATTGCAACGGCTTGTTATTTTCAAAAGGAGTTGAAATTCTTCACATAAAGGCAGTTGAGCATATGGTTGCAGGAAGTCCGACTAAAGAAGCACGATGACAGCTTTAACAAATCGCGAGAAGAGTTGGCGGCGCCGCTATCAACTCGCAACGTTGCTGGATGAAAGGTATTCGTGTTTAGCGCTTTTCAGATCGAAAAATACTGCTTGTAAAAGAACTACGTGCTTTCAGGATTAACCACTGCAGCTATCAAGACTACGATTGCTGAGCTTTCTATTGCGCGTCAAAAAACTGGGTCCGTAGAAATGGGTTGCCTGTCTAATTAAAAAAAGCTTGAAGGGTCAAAATTTCCGGAGCCGTCCACTGCGGAGTACCTCATAATCATATCGTAAATATAAAGCGCAATACCAAATAAATTGTTATCGTAAGACGCATCCATCACGTTGCGTGGTGCCTACTTCAATAAACGTGTGCGTGATTATATGTTGCCAGGTGTGCACGATGTGCCGTGACGCTTCCGAATGTGCCACTTGGAATGTGAATTGAACTGTTTCAAGATATATTTGAACACCTCTGTATGAATCATTCATATTTCTCATACTGTACTGGGGGTCGCACGCGCTCGAGCACGAGTGACAACCCGAAGCTCGAGCTCGAGCTTCAAAATAAAAAGAAGCCACCGGAACAACGGGAATCGAGAGCTACCTTGAAAAGAGTGAAGGCTGTCAAACACATCAAAGATGCCCGCATTTTAAGCCCACTATGCAGTGTAAGCTGCAGATTGACAGAGTGAATGACCGCCTTCCAAAGTGAATGGAGGTTGTGAAGAGCTGAATAGAGCTGGAGAAATGCTTCGATTGTTCACTATGTTGAGTTAAAGGAGCTGAGCATTAATTTCGTTAGAGTAAAGAAATAAATGTCAGGAATACCCACCTAAGTCCTGGAAAATAAAGCTGTGATTTTTTACAATATCAGTTCATTCAAAATTCCAGGCATTTATCTAACCGTGTCAGCAAATAGAACACCTAATAAGAAGAAAAGAAAAACAACAAAGAGGAAAGACAGCAAGTCTTATAGGATCTGCTGAGCAACAGATTAACTTAAAACATCAATATTCGGGTTTTCGTAGAGAGATATTTTTATGTTTTCAGTCAACAAGACTTGCCACTTTTTATGTCACCGGGGTATTCGGTAGGTTCTGTAACTGAAATGTCAAGTGTCCTGCAGCGATAGATAACGAGCTCACATAATTAGCCTGATCGCTTTCTTCTCTGCTCAAAGAGCTACTGCTCAAGAGCAGCGTAAATGTCACCCAACATTTTGAATTTAATGCTTGCAAACTAGACTTCTCATTTCTGACGCTAGTAGTTCACAACTCGTGCTCAGGTGTGTCCTCTTAATGCCCAGCAAGCTGTCGCCATTCCATTTGTACTTTGAAATGCACAGAGTTCTATGTTTTCCCGCTGCCTAATTATAAGCTCCAAACGAGCCCTAATGGCATAGTTAGCTTTCGATGCTTGTCTGAAAAGCGATGACATCCGCCCCGTAGCAAATTGCAATGGCTGAAGTAATAAGACCTCAGCTGAAGCCTACGTGTGATGTGAACAGCTTTGCGACGGAAATTAGAGAGAGATAGTCATAATCCATGTTTTGCCAGCGAGGACCCAAAGCGTACGTGTCGTTGTCGCCGTTGCTTTTTCTGGCTGGGACATTTTAGTGTGCTGTCAGGTCCACTTGTGTAACGCTCATTTGGTTTGTGTAGCACGCGAGCGAAAGAGGCGACAAAGCATAATAAGAGCCGCGGATTCCCAGGCCTACCTTTAGTTCTCATCATAACAAAATCATTCTACATAAACCACAGAATGACTAGACAATGCTGAGAGCATTGCGAAAGCATCGCACTTGATCCTTACTTACAATTGCAATATAGTGTATGGTATAGTATTGGCAAATTATTTTTCAGAATATATTACCCAGTTTTCCTTTTGATGGCTTTCAACAATGAGTTTTGAAGATTGTAATATTGCAACAAGCTCCTCTGCTGTAGACGATGTCTTTCGAGAAAGTCGGAAATCAGTTTCTACTTTATATTTGGGTATATGAAAAGCCGCAGTCCACTGTAGAGCCATCCGTGAAAACAAATGTGAAACGGTCTTGGTAATTGCGCATTTGCTGAAGCGTTAGTAATTTGGCCTTAAGGTATTGTGTTAAGGATGTTTTCTTCTATACCTTTTATTTCCAAAGCGATTGGAGGCGATGTAAGCTGCCAAGGAGGAAAGTTGATATCTGTCATAAATAACTTTTCGGGTGGATACGTCCCGCAGGAATCAGGCATGCCGCACTATGACGTTCCGCAGGTGCTTGCGTGAAAAGAAAACACTGCTCGTCAAGTGGAGCACGTTAGACACGGGAAAGAGTGAGAACGAACAAAAGCAAAAAAAATTGTAGGAGAGAAAGGAAGATAGGAAACGGGAGAGATGTAAAGAACGTGATAGGAAGAAAGAGAAAAGTATAGAAAAATAAAAAATAAAGTAAGAAAGATAGAAAAAGAGAGAAGGACATAGAAACAGAAAACAATAGGTTAAAAAACAGACGTGCATACGAGATGGAAAAACAAAGAGCAAGACAGAAAAAAATAAAGCGAGAAGTAAATAGAAATTAAGAAAGAGAGAGAAAGCAGTAGATAGCGACAGAATGAAAGGAAAGGAAGAGAAATGAAGATGTAAAGAGCCAGGCACGAAAACAAATAGGTAGAGAAAGGAAGCAGTAAAAAGAAAGAAATAGAAAGCAACGGATGCATTAAAGAGAAACAAAAAAGCCCGCCGAACTGGTCTCTTCCTTCGGACTCAGGCCCACCAGGGCGAAGCTGTCATATATTTTAAATAAAATCTCCATAAAAATTGCTCGCAGATCCCGCTGTCTGCAACGGAAACTACGCTGGAAGAGAGAATAAAAGTAATTAGGGAAGCCCCACTTCAACTGGAGTTTTTCAAGGGCACGCTATTATCTCTTGAATTTACGGAAGCTGAGAGCGCGAAGAGGACGGCGGAGGAAAGGGGCTTGTGAAACGAAAGGCGTAATAAATACGAAGCTAAGCTGCAGAAACTCATTAAAATGTCGTTTCTCTTAATCCTCAAGGACTTGCTCTCCGGATTTCGTGCCGACCGGTTGTGCCCCCGCGATCTGCGACGACAGCGCAGCTCTGGCTGACTGGGCTCAACCTACGCCTTCTCCCGACGCCGACAAGAGCTCTCGCTGAGTGGTGCCCCATCTTCGGACTCCCGCGACCGTGTCCATCTTTCCTATCTTCTCCTTACTTCCTTGTGTAACTGTCCCTGTGCCTCCCCCTCTCCTTCCTCTTTCTCTATCTTTTTACCTTTTAATCCTATCCTCTGAATCCCTTCTCTACCCACATCCCACGTGAGATATTGTTGAGGGGTCCTCCCCCTGATAGACAGTTACGGGGCTCACTTTTCTCTTCTTATCATTTAAAATCGCCCCCCCCCCTTTTTAATCCTCAATTTTCGTCTCTTTATCCCTTTACTGATGTATATGGACTTGTGTTTGCTTTACACCACTTTAATGTTACCGCTACAAAAATACTGAAATTCACTTGACGGACAAGCTAAAGTGTGAAAATTTTTACTGCTGCGCTGAATTTGGGAGCCTTTCGCTTGTTGACTGACAGCGTGTGCAGATTAACATGCAGAAAATACATTAAAAGCGTAACATTATTGTCACTATCACTTTGCGCAAAAATACACATGAAATATAAATGAATGTTCAGAAGAAATCTAGAAACTGCTACAAAATTGAGAGCAAAGTGGGCATAACAATAGAAAAAAAAAATCCGCCACACTGCCTGACGCAAGACTGGTCGGCCCTCAGCTGCTCCGTGCTGTATGGGCATACATGCAACCACACTCCCAAGTACAAAGTGTTACCGTCATCGCACGTGAATAACAAGAATTGGCTATAGGTATCGATTGGGTTTGATCGGGTGCCTTTGTTGCTGTCTGTTTCTTTCTGGAGAAAGAACTTCTGGAACCTGACCTGCTGGAAAAGTCGTGAGCGTGCGCTATAACGACTATCACAGACTTCAGACGTTTATTATATTACCAAAGGGTTAATACTCACTATGAAGTAAAAAAAAAGATGAGTATTCCATGTACTATGAGCAATTTTCAAGCATGCATATTCAGTGGCTGAACTTTTCTTTTTTAAGGAGAGTTGAGTATCGCAGAAAACATTTTCTTTTTGTCATCAAGAAGTTGAACGAATTCTCAAATGTAGCTTCACGTTCAATACTTTGCGTTTAAAATGGAGCACTTTAAACAATTCAATCGCGAATCTTAGTAGCTGTCAATTGTTACTGCTTGAAAAAAAATTTCAAGCCGTAGAACACGTAATGACCTGCAGTCCTATTGCAGAAGAGCAAGTGAGCGAACAGAGATTTGAAAAATATAAATATTGGTGAGATAGCTGAGCATCCGTAAACTTCACTGAGGCCAAAACGTTAGCGAATGCAGATTGAGGGGAAAGCTTGAAGCTGCTTTGTGTGCACTATTTCTGGGTTTAGATGCGTCATTGCAACGTTTAATTTGTATCCTGTTATTTTTACGCGCTTTGCTTTCCTTGAAGTGTAAAAAACCTGGCCCGAGTGTGACAGGGGTCTTTCCAAAAATTGCTTCGCCAATAACATCGTATGAGCCCTAATTTAAAATCGCGATTTATTACTCGACATAAAGCCATTGTATTGGCGTTCGCATTTATAGAATGTTTGTAAAATGCAATGAAAATAAAGCGCATGAGCACCATGAGTTTTTTCAGTACGGGCCGTGGGCGTTTTAATCTTGCGCATGCTTGCAGAGTTGCGAATTTTCGTGTGCACTAAAACGGCTGTGATTAAACATCGTTAATCAGGCATCTGGTGCTAAAGCTTTGACTAGTCAGGCAAGCCAAAAAAAAATCACAGCATATCCACGGAGTGAATGATGATGAGTGGGGCGAAGCGTCCATCAGCCCTTCCTTTCCGTACGTCCGTTCTTGCTTCCGTCCATCCGCGTGACCATCCGTGCGTCCATCCATGCGTCCGTCCATCTGTCCATGCGTCCGTCCGTGAGTCCGTCTATCTATCTACCTGTCTGTCTGTTCGTACGTCCATTCATCCGTACGTCCGCGCGTCTATTGATCCATCCGTTCGTCTGCTAGTCTGTCTGTCACATACCCGCTCTAGAGTGGGAATGTGCCACCGGTGGCTACGTACTATTACATACATAGATACAAGAGATGAACAGATCCACGTCTTAAGGAGCTTCTTTCCAGAAGAAAGAAGCATATCGGCGCAGCAACTCCCCCTCTCTAAGGAAAAAGAAAACAGAATGGAAATACTGCCGTTTTAAGCCTCCAAACACACCCCCAGAGGTCAACTTCTATGATCTCAATTTTCGCAATCTCTGCTAACGGCGTATATAATCGAATCACAGTTTACGATTTATCTCACCACCTAGTGTCTTGATGTTTTCTGCCCGAGGACACAAGAAAAGCTCCGAGAATCCGGCAAACCCTCTGGCAACAAAACTATATATATACGTTCTGTGCCTATCGGCTTTTGCGAGGTGTTCCCTCCGCTCTCGGCATAGTCGAGTCAGTTGACGCTTCGATCAGAAACGTATAAGTCAGACTGACCCGAAGAAAAAGAAAAGAAAGCTCTCGGGAGCCTAGATCGGCAGATTGACTGAGGCATCAGGTGTGATCGGAAAAGCGAACGCGAAGGGGGAATACGGCTGCCAAAGGATTCGGCTGTGCACGGTGTGCGATGCTGTCCGGAACTATCTCCGGTCGTCAGCAATCGTGTGTGCGAGAACTCGCTTTAAAAGCTAGCGCTTTACTAGTTGGGGAAGAGACCGGAAATCGGGAAGCGATTCTGAGACGTCGTAACTTTCTCTTAAATGGTGCGAAAAACGGCTGCAAATTGCTTTGTTTGTTTGAACATACTCGATCGTTAGACCGGCGTAGTGGGCGCATAGTAATTGCCGTCGAGGCTAGGGCAGTTGCTCACATTTGTATTTTCTTGAATTAGCTATGCAGGCGAAGAAACATAAAAAATAAAATATTACAAAAGATTTTAGAAGAAAGGTGGGGCCTCAGCTTGTGGGCATGTATTTTTTAGAATTAAGAGTATCAGACGGTAAACTTTTCATTTTGTCCCTTCTTAATAATTAAAGACAAAAAAAACTATCAAAGATTCTCAAGTTACCGGCTATTGAGTACCGTTCGTTAATAATCCTTTATTTTTTTGCTGCAGAGCTTATTATTATGGAGTAGCCTAGGCAATGTGGACCTCAACATCTCCACAGCAAAACACTTAAAACAGAACGGACCAGGCTAAATGCGACATTTTCAATTTCTATAACTGTATAAATTATATAGAATGATATCATTTAGCGCTCAAATATGTATTATACAATAGCGTCTTTCAGATGTGTTGTCACCCTCCATTTCGCGTTATGCTCTATTTGGGGGCATAGTATGCCTTAGTATAATAACAACAAATCAGCCGGACTTAATACGTTAGATATAAATGCAGCTACATCGATCAAACAAAGGTGTACATTGATTCTTGGGATTATTGAATTATGCTGTGGAAGGCGCAGTAAATTATAGCGCCGTTAAGAGAAAACAATATCAGCCGGCCAGTTAGCTCATTCTTTAAGGTCGCTATCCTAGCATGTCTTCAGACATTTTCGTCATCGCATCATGTTCATTTTCTCGAGATGAGATGGCGGCTTGCCTATGCATGTAAAAGCTGTTGCGAGCAAGAAAACAGATACCAACTGGATAATAGTTAGATGTGATTAGGTCTAGCCTGTTATATGCGCAAGGAATACTCTGAATACTACTTAACCTGAATGCTCGCTTGTGACGTTGACAATTTATTCATGTTATCACAAACTGCAAAGAGACTTCACTGAATGAACGCCGAAATGTCCCAGCTTCAGACTTTTGCCATATTGTGACACTTCTGAAAAAACAGCGTACGACACCACACCACATTGAAGAAATAACAGCCGACGTGGGGTGCACCACACAGTAAGAATACATGCCTTGCCGTAATTTAACTATGCCTTTTGTGCTTTGGTCCCTGAATTAGTACCGATTGTGGCACGTGCTGTTTTTGAGAAAAGGCTTAAATTGATTTTACGTTAAGCACGCACTTAGATAAGGGTTCTCATGAGCTATCTCCTTGTAGCAAGGACCAAATACTTCTCTCTCACAGCTTCTCGCTCATGTGAGGTCTCATATTTCTTTCTCAGTTACGCGATAATTTCCAAACAGGAGTGTTTCTTATCATCTTCCGCGTAACTGTAATAAGTCATACGAACGAATATTCAATTACCCGCTGCTTTCCTCAACGTATCGCTTGACTACATCGACGAAGTTTGTAGCAGTGGTTGTGCGAATTTATTCAGTTTTCTGGTTGTTTTTTTATTTGGTTTATGTCAGCGTTTTACGAAGATTGCAGATTACGAGAAGTAGGCAGGCTAAAAATATTTTTCCGTGAACAGCTCTCGAAGGGCGGCTACATTTCAAGGCTTCTCGAAATGAGAATGCAACCGTTTTCATAGACGATGACAAAGCGTTTATTCTGAACAATAAAGCTTTGCCATCTCACATCTGATGTCGGTCCTAGAAGACATTGTCAGTAGGACCATAGATCGTCAAAAAAAGTGGAACTCACCCAGACTCACTCAAGAAATATATCTCGCGCCTTGGACTCACTCAGAACAGACTTAACAAAATTTTCATGAGCCGGACTTTTTCGAAGTTTAGTTCGCCCTCCTGTACAAATTAAAACTCATAAATTTTTTTCTTCAACTGGACTCACTAACACTCAAACTCACCAAAATAATATTTCTCACCTCATCTTCATCGCTCACCAAAGTATTGCTCATACTCGGACTCATGGCTCGATCTGAGTTCGAGTGAGCCGGCTCATGATTCTGTTAGCCTAATATTATCCTTTTGAACATAGCGTCAATTTTCTTTAATCGCAATATCTCACGTAGTCCATGCCCTTCCGTGGGGGCCTTTTTATATAGTTCTTCCGAGTACAACTTATGCGTTGTTTCGAATCAGTAAAGGATATTTTCCTTCAAGATATATTTATCGAGAACTTCCCTGAAAGAGTGAGCGGCGGGGAGGTCAAGGCACCCAATACGCAATTCACGCCTCTGATAAAAAATATATTGAAATAGTCCATGAACCATACTGCTTTCGAATACGCATGAGAAACTTGAGTATAATGTTGAATCCAGGTAAGGGTGAAACAGTAATGATGAAGATGAGTAAATATCGTAGGACATGCGTTTGTACATTTTCGTGCCATACGCTAGACGTTCGCTTTGCTAAAAATATTTATAATAACTGCGATGGGCTGTGAACCTGTTATTGTTTTTTTCAGGTAAGCCAATCTAATGACACAGTAGTGATGAGATAGTGCGTGTGACGAGGGGGCTAAGAATTGAAGAAAGACAGAGAGGGCGTATCTGAATCATCCATGCTCGCTGTTCACAATGCTTTAATACGACAAAAAAGTTGCATATTCTGCAACAGTCTTACACGGCCTTTCGGGCACTTCAGAGGAGCGACTTCAAAGACTATTAGCTAGGGGACTGCGTGTCTGCATAGGTGTTCCACGAGCGACTTCCAGCAGCCTAGTCATAGCAGGGACTCGACAACCACCCTTTCCAGTCATGAGGACAATCGAAACATGCCGCCATTTTTTTCGCTTACAGACGTAACACAAGGACCGCCCATTGGCACTGGAGATTTTACGCAGGCATAAATGCAATGCTCATAAAGATATACAGAGTATTGTACATATATTACCAAGAAATTAATTTTGAAGCTCTGAAATAGACTATCCTCCATAGCTGCTTGCAACACCAAGCATTGAATTCTCAGTGAATGGCATTATCAGAAAAAGAGACATGTTCATCCAAGCTGCTCAACGACTAGCGCTTTATCAGATACACGTGCGGTATCCAGGGCACATACAAATTTACACAGATGGCTCAAGTATTACAACGTCTTCAACATCGGCATTTATTATACCACAGCTCAATATTCAGGAATTGCTTAAGTTATGTCGCATGACGTCATCTACTAGAGCTGAGCTCTTCGCTATTCTGTGTGCTATAGAGTTTATAATTTTGGCAGCAGATGCTAGCAAATAGGTACTTTTCAGTGACTCACAGGCCGCAATAAGATCACTCTCCACTACAAACACGACAGTAATAAGTGATAGGATGACATACGAAACGCTGAAAGGCTCACCAAAGCAAACAAGGCGCAGCATGAGATCAAATTCCGGTGGATACCTGGCCATTGCAACATTCCTGGAAACACACTTGCCGATAAAGCAGCGCGACAAGCACATCGTAGAGACGTTACTGTTTCTTTGCCAATTTCAAAAAAAAAATGAATTGCGTAGTATTATAAAGACTACAACTTTCAGAATGAGCAAAACTGCTTGGTTTGACCAAAGCACAAAGAGCTGCGATTTATATAACATCGATTCATTTATTGAATTCAAAATTACGCTGGCATTAGATAGAAGTATGGAAACTCTAATACACCGATTGAGGCTAGGAACCGCATACACAAAACGTTTTTGCACAGAATTGGCAGAGCTGAAACTTCCGAATGCGAATGTGGATTTATAGATGAAGACGTATGTCACCTTCTCATAGACTGTCCTCATCATGACACACCGAGACGCCGTCTTAAATCCGAACTGTTGGCATCAGGCCGCAGACCGTTTAGCATGAAGAAACTTCTGGGCCCGTGGCCAACTGGAGTTTTACAGTCACACGCTTTAAAAGCATTAACACGTTTTTTACAAGACATCGGAATTGCTGACAAGTACTAAGAAATAATGAACTTTCATTTGTATAACACATGTACTTATTATGTGCAGTATTATGTGACACCCACCATGTGTGTGTTGTGAAGTGAATGACGTGTCGACTATTATGTACGCACGAGCGAATAAATCTTCATAAGGACCAGACGTGTGTTCTGCTGTTTTGTGCTGGTGGACCGAATATTAACAAAAGACATTATCAGAGACTTCATTCGTTGACTTTCGAACATTTCGTTATCATTACCTTGTGATATGTGCGTATACGTGGGTCTTTGCATATCTGTGCCCGAGTGTTCTATTTTCCATGTACTGATTTGTATGTTTTACTTCAAGATACGTGTCCACGTTTCACTCAACAGCTAAGGAGTAGCAAGGTGCCATAGTGGTGCGCTAACATCTCCTTATATATTATATCAATAAAAAAAACCAGGTCTGCGTCCGATAGGCTACGTTGCACTGGGGAAGGGAGAGGGCGAAGGAAAGTTACAGGAGAGGAAAGAAAGGTCCCTGTTTGTGCTGATAGGTAACAGTTTCACGTTTGGCAACACAAACGACGCATCAGACTGGTGTCCTTGAAAAATGCAACAGAGCGCTCGATGCCTTTCGAAACTGGGATGGGCAACCCCATGGTTTCAGTACCTTTTTTCTACAGTGAAATTTCTTCCGTCCAGTTCACGTAGAAAAACAGCATGGGGAAGCCTTTCGTTAGCATATGTCGGGCAGTAACACAAAAGGGTGTGTGATAGTTTCATGGACGACACAGTGGTTGCACCCGGCGTTGTCAACCATCTTATTCTCAAATGAGTAGGCGTTGGAGAATGCTACGCCCAGACGCCGACAGCACAACACTAACGCGAAATAGTAGCTCCACATTTTGTATACTTGACTTGTCTGCATGCACCATGACTGACGTCACTTGCTGAATATTTCCAGTGGGATACACAAAAAAGCCGTCCGATCCATATTGAGGCTATAGTATATCTGTAGCGTCAAAGAAATTATTAATTGGAGCTCTATTACGTCATTGTCAATTAAGGTGACGGAGGACGATATTTGAACACCAGTATTTAGACAATGTGTGAATCCGGCTCAGAAAAATTTCATTGAGTCTGTGTCCAAGCAAGTCCAAAGCCCAAGTTAAAGTTATTCTTCTCGACTGAGTCTTATTGAGCCCCGCATTTTTTTGCCAGCTTAAGGTGAAATCTACTCATCTTAAGCATTACTATAAACCATACGCTGTATTCAAATTTATACTCGTGTCTACTCACACCTATTTCAAAGCTGTAATGATCATGCGTAGGAGAGTGTCTTGCCTTCCTGCTCGCCAACTCTTCCAGGGAAGTGTTTGATAAATATATTTTATGTCGTCATCTCTTTCTAGAAAGGCGTTTTCACTGATGTGCAACCACTCGTAACTTGCATTCACAGGTGCCAGGAAGAGAACCTATTACGGGCGATATTGGCGTGAACGAGCATTGAGACCGTGTTCTAAATATCTCATTCTAAGTTAACGGACTCGTGAGTCAACTCACTCGTACTCACTCAGACTTATATGGAGCTGCGAGTCCGGTTTTGAGCGAGTAATATTTTTAGATGTACGAGTCTCAGTAAGTCCGGCTGAAAAAAAAAAAAACGTTTTTGTGAGTTCGAGTGAGTCCTGCCCGAAAATTTTTGGTGAGTCGGGGTCTGAGTGAGTTCGAAGTACAAAATATACTTCGTGAATAAGTCTGAATGAGCTCCACAACATTCGCAAACCTATGGTGAGCACATACGCTGAAAATCTCCCAGCGGGGCTTTAGACGAGCCTTATAAAATCAATATCTTGGCAATTGTCAAGAATAAAAACAACCAATGGCTAAAATTGGCTGTCTTTCAATATTAAGAGTAATGGCTGTCTAAGAGTAATGGCTGTCTATTAAGAGTAATGGCTGTCTATTAAGAGTAATGGCTGTCTTGCAATATTAAGAGCACAGTTCTCGGAGCAGCCGCGACGGGCAGTGGTTCGCTGAACATTGAGTGCATCGACATATTTAATGTGTAAGCACATGCATTTAAACCTAATTTTAACAGCCATGTGGTGCGCTTGAGCTGTGTGGTACGTTTGTGCTAGCCCCTAAAGGTACACGAGTCTGTTTGCTTGAAGTGGGGAATGAAGGAAATAGTTGTGATTGTGTGTCTAATAACGTCACGTGGCTGGTTATAGTTGCGTGCGCGGAATGGTGCTTTAGCGGGAGTGCATGTTTTTTTTTTTATGTCTGAGTGCTATACGTCTCTTGCGTGGAAGATTTCAGCCTAAAGCAAATCTCACGCTGTTTATTTCGGTGCACATTTGCTTTTGTTTTTTGCGAAATACTGCCATGCAAACATGGTTTTTCTGTTGAGTGAGCGTGTATAGTAAACCATGTTGCCAACTATGACACTGTATGCAACAAACGAGTACAAAATACACTTTCCACGGTGTTGTTGTGGTTATGGCGCGTAACTGTTGACCCGGATGTCACGGGATTGAATTGAAGCTCCGGCGGACACATTTTGGTGTAAGCAGTAAGCTAGAGGCTCATATGTGTAAACTTAGGTGCACAATAAAAAGCCTCGTTCAACATTGGTTGGAGGCTCAGAAGAAATATAAAGCAATCTTGTGCTTATTTAGGACTATAGGCCCTTGTGAACTCCTTAAACTATATTATAGTACCCTGTAACATACGTGTCATCGCATTTATTGATCATGTCCTTCTCTTCTTGCTTCCTCTCTTTCCGTCTTATCTTTATATTCGCCTTTCCTAAGTCCTCGGCGTAACGTAGCTAACCAGACATGTTCTTGGTTCACTACCCTGACTCGTGCCTATTGTTATCTTCTTATTTAAAGAACCCCAGGGGGCCAAAACTTATTGAGCCCTCCCCCTCGGCATCGCTCACAGCCGAAGCCATGTTTTAGGACGCAAATCCTACGAAATTACATTACGTAGATAAATATGTGCTTATCTGTGTGACCATGGCTCATCATACTGTCGCCAAAAGCGAATATTGGAATTAGCCTATCACAGCTCACGAAGGTTAATACTCACTATGAAGTAAAAAAAAAAAGATGAGTATTCCATGTACAATGAGCATCGTTCAAGCATGCAAATTCAGTGGCTGAGCTGTTCTTTTTAAAGGAGTGTTGACTATCGTAGAAAACATTTTCCTTTTGTCACCAAGAAGTTGAACGAATTCACAAATGTAGCTTCACGTTCAATATTTTGCGTTTAAAATGGAGCACATTAAACATTTCAATCGCGAATATTAGTGCCTGTCAATTGTTACTGCTTGAAAAGAATTTCAAGCCGTAGAACCCGTAATGACTTGTAGCCCTATAGCAGAAGAGCAAGTTAGCGAACAGAGATTTGAAAAATATAAATAATGGTAAGATAGCTGAGCATCCGTAAGCTCAGCTTCGTTTTAAAAAAAACCTATTACGGCATAGTCGCTTTCGGCAGTGCTTATCCTTGACTTACTCTATAGAAATAGGAAAACGTAAATGTAGATTCACAATAACAGTGTTTTGTGCTTCATTTCAGTGGTAGCTAAGTTGAAGTAAACGTTTTCTCGATTAATAGTAACATTGATGTGAAAGAGTCCCTCTAGTAAAGTGCTGCAAGGTATTTCTTTTTTTCATTCACACAAACTTTCATTCATAAAGACTATATCTATCTTGTTCCTATGCATAGACGCAAATGGCTTCAGCAGCGCCTAAAATTGAAAAAAAAAAAACATTTTGAAGGTGAAGCGCATTGTCAACCGAATTTGAAGACATGCAAATAAATGTGCAATATGAAGAAATTAACAATGATAACTTTCTTGGTTGGACAATAGGCTAGACATGAAGGCTACCTCGAAAGGCGAAACCAAGTTCATGCTATTACTCTAATAGCATGTTGTTACTATAATTATTGAAATTATTGATGACATGATATCCTTCATATATATGCAGAGTTCTAGATAAGAGTGCCAGTTATGTCTAATAAACTTAGACACCAAGGCCACATGAATTCCTCCCTTGTCTTGGCGCCGGCCTTCAGATGCACCGCTTAGTCAGGAATCGACATAAAGTGAGGCTTTTTTGAAGCGTACTAGTAAAGCATTTTGTTGCATTTTGTGGTTCTCGAAGAATATAAAGCCAGCGGGATACATCTTGTAACACAACACAGTTTAAGTATTTGTATTCAGATGGCTAATCAGCTTCGCACTGCACAATTTGATTGCGTCCACCTATATCTATGGTCAACAAGTCAAATACCACCTGTCCAGTGGTTTCGCTACATTATACGTTTAAGCAAATTATGAAGTAATCACAGGTGCTCACGTACATTCGACTCAATACGCAATATAATTTGCAACACGTGTGCAACATTGTAAAGCTTGTCATTTTATATATATATATATATATATATATATATATATATATATATATATATATATATATATATATATATATATATATATATATATATATATATATATATATATATATATATATATATATATATATATATATATATATATATATATATATATATATATATATATATATATATATATATATATATATATATAAACTCATGGCAGCGTTGAAGATATTGCAGGTGCCGCTTTCCATCGACCGAAAAGTTTATAAATGTGACCGTCAGATGAAAAAAAAAAGTAACGCCAAAAGAACAAAAACAGCCGCACATTCAAACATGACTATCTGGTGCCCGCCGTCTATGGAAACCAGATTTGAGCCTGTATTAAAGTAAAAATGACGGCTTCGAAATACCGAGGGACATTTAAACATCTAATATAAACTCTCTCCTCTTCGTGAATATTTAGCTATAATAAAACAGTCATCGGCAAATTCATTGCCTTCTGAGAAAACATGTCCCATGCTATGTAAAAGCATATTGTATTCCTGCTCTTCGGGTGCCATAAAAAAGAAATTGTCCTAGCATAAAACTCGAAGTACCCCGAACACCAATGCTGCTTCTTGTGAAAACTGCACCGTATATTTCACGGCATGATGGTTCCCACTATACACCATAAACTGATGGAAGAAAAAAAAAACCCTACAAAAACTCAGTTTTTTCGAGTATTGCGGCCAATACTTGAAAGGTCTCTGAAGCTAGTACAGCCGGTTTCACTCTTATAGGCTTTTAAAAAGTGATGTTAAAATGTGCTTTTTGAAATAGCTAAACAAGGAGGTATCTACATATAGCTAGATTGATTCCACACGCTTGGAACGAACTTCAGCAAAATTACTTGAAACCTTAGCAGCCACAAAGTATGAGTTAGGCTGGACATCAACTCAGGTAATAGGACATAACGTAGAAAGCTTAGTAGGAAACGAAAATAATACTTATAATAACCCGAAACTTCATCTGCTAGCAAATTACGCCGCAGACGGGGCGCAAAGAAATAACGACCACAGACAGGCGAGCGGATACTGCAATTGTCCATGTGTTCTCATTTTGCATCGTCCGCTGGCACAGTTTACTAGAAGATGAACCCACACCAATTTGGCCAGCTTTCAACACTTGTAACTGAAAGTTTGTCTAGTTAGTAGGGAATACTTATGCAGAAGGTAAGGCACTACCATCTCATACTTCACAGGTGGCGTTCCTGTTGCCTGGTTCTTTTGTTTCGTGTCCCCATTTACATGGTTGACATGTTCTTGCAAAATATACATGGCTGGATAGTATGCTACTGTATACTTTGTACGGTTATCCACTTATCTATAGGTCAATTACTCACAGAGAAGCCTTATCTTGAGAAAGTAACTGCGCACACGAAAAGCATCACGAAAGTGTAAACGGTAGCTTATGACAGGCTTTATATCGCAATTTTTTATAGCAAACACAACCGCATCGTAACTTCACCCAACCAAGCAATTTATAATAGCTAAATCAACGTTATTCCTAAAATGCATGGTTAACTACACAGACAGCATGCTTAAGGGAACACTAAAGGCAACTTTTAAGTCGACGCTGATGGTTGAAATAGCGGTCTAGAAACCTCGTAGTGTTTGTTACTTTTGTGCCAAGGAAGGGCCTATTTTGAAATTAATTCATGTTTTAGTGGTCCGCATCGGATAAGCGCACTTCAAATTACCCGCCTCAAGAAGCTGACCGACCGGACCGACTCACGTCACTGTTAGCATGCACAACGCGTTGCCCGGCTTTACTGCGCTAGTAGCAGCAGACCGAAAGCAGCGGGAGCCACAACAGAAACAACGGCCTTTGATCAATTTTCGACTATTGGCCTCGAAATCCCACAGACATTTTTTGTTTCAACTGCAACCCGCTAGATGGCACCACCTCCCATGTAACCACGCGAAAATTGAATTTTTGAACCACTCGCGCCAATCCCCATAGTAACGTCCGGCGGTTTTTTTTTTTCGTGAATCAAACAGAAACGAATAAGCAGCATTTTATTGCAGCTCCTGAGGCACACACGGTTATTTGTTTAGTTCAGTTAGGTTGATTACTCGTGAATAATTGTAGGCGATCCATCTGATGTCATCGGGATCATTTTGAAAATATCCTACTGCGGCACTTGTGTTCTTGTGCATTTACCCTAATTTCTCGGTAGGTAGGGCACTGTTATGGATAATATTGTTGCTTTAGATGTTGTCATACATTGAGCTTTCACTCTGACGTAAATTGTTATTTGACTTTAGTGTCTCTTTAATGAAGATAAGCCTGCTCTTGCCTACGCTATTTTTATAATTATTATAACCAATCCATAAGCAGCAGTCGCAATAAAAGCAGAATTGCTATCTTAGTCAGGCATGACATTCCTACAGCGCCTAACAAGTCGGAACGCCTTCGCTATACAAACAGACTCAAAGGCGAAAACTCAAGTCAAAGACTACAGAAGGATCGTCCATGCTCCTCAGGGTCCTGCTTTACGACAGAGCTGTGGTATAACCCCGTCGTTTACGCAATAATGAATGGGGACACACAAGAAAACAGGAAAGCAATGCGGCTATGACCGAGGAAGCTGCTCGTCGCATATTGGCAATATCCAGACGAGAGCATAACCACGCAAAAAAAAATGAAAATGCGAGCTTCCTGATGTGGGGGGAGGGGAGGGGGGGCGACCACGATCAAAACAAGGAGTCTTAAAGAGTTAGGTCACATAGCGGCGATTCTGAACGCTTTGCCACGCGGCAGGATCGTCCATTATTCTAGCATATATCTGACCCTCCTTTCCACTGCTATGTCGCAGAAGGCTGTGCGGTTAGTCGTCTAGTGACTTGGCGTCTAATCCCCACCACGACCGCGGCCAGTTTTCTGGAAAGAGGCGCGGGTGACCTGCAGAATATCTCGTTGTGGACGTAAAATGAAGAAATAAAACGAAGCAGTGTCTGTAATACAGCTTTTCCTGCACAGAGTGAACTAAATGGTACACTTTTTTTGGAGAAATAGTGATTCTCATTGCACTGAAACTTCATCTTAAAAAATGTTTTCCGCTGTAGTTACCGTGAAGGTTTAGGAAGTACCATTTTACTTTTCAATAGTTAGTTACAGAAGTCATCGAAAAGCATAGTCTTGCTTTCAGACACAAGTATGACGAAAACAGTGACATTTATTGCGAAAGCTACCTATAGTCTTGGAGATTTAATGAAAAAGAAATATAATGTGTTTCACTGCTCTTCCATCAAGTATACTCGGAAACATCTGCATGAACAATTCTGAAAACACGTCTTGCATAAGTTCAGAGTATAAGAAGAAGATACCGATGAAAGATTGATATGTATGTGGGGTAAACGTCCCAAAACCACATATGATTATGAGAGACGCCGTAGTGGAGGACTCCGGAAATTTCGACCACCTGGGGTTCTTTTACGTGCACCCAAATCTGAGCACACGGGCCTACAACATTTCCACCTCCATCGGAAATGCAGCCGCCGCAGCCGGGATACGAACCCGTGACCTGCGGGTCAGTAGCCAAGTACCTTAGCCACTAGACAAACCGCGGTGGGGCGGTACCGATGAAAGATGTTTTTATTCAGGGCAAGCGAGAAGTTTGCGAAACCAATCTATACAGTGCTATGTTAGTTGTAACTTTATTGCTGTCAATAAAACAAGACATTGCTTTACTAAAGAACTGAAAAAATTGTGAGGTTGTCTTTGAACACTTGTTACCATTGCATAATTTGCAGCGCGAGAAGCCGGCGGCAGCGAAAATTGCAGCATTCATGAGAGAGTGATAGGGACAAGTCAAGTCAAGTATTATTTACAATATGCACGAAGCACAATGTTCAAGGCTATAGCCCTAGCAAGAAAGCTGTAAGCATCCAGCTTGGAGAGGCTAGGGGGCCGCAACAAGGTAATAACAGCAAATGTAATCACATACAGAAAGCGTGGCCCTATTCCACTCACGCATACCTTCGAAGCTACCGAGAAGTTATTCGTAATATTGCCGCATTCAACCTGCAGAGAAGAGCTCGCGCCGCCAAAAAGGAAGCCGAAGTTCTTGCCAGTGTTCTTTACGAGCGCCTGTCATTTTAATTAAAGTGAGCTCTTCAATATAGGACTTAAGCTGTGTCTGCGACGTGACACTGGTGGAGGTGCCGGGTACATGTCCAGGACACCTTCCAACATCTAGTCCACATAGACTTCCGCTCGTCGAAACACCCGTTGACCACGCCAGCCACCGCCTGTTAGGCCTGAGCCCAGAGTTCGGTCCTTGGACGGAAAACATGACCGCGCCCAGACGCAGTCGCCCCGCCATGACCAGCCCATGCACGACACAGGGTACTGTTTTCACCCCTGAAATTCCTGTGGATTTCCACGGCAACACGTATGAGAACGCAGATGACTGGTTTGAGGAGTTCGAGCGCACAGTCAACGTTAACGGGTGGAACGCCGCACAGAAATTGGAGTATACGCGTATTTCCCTCTTCAAGACGGGGCTCGCACATGGTTCACGAATCGCATGTGGTCAACGTGGGACGAGTTCCGGCGGAAGTTCCTGCACACTTTCGCAAACACCGAAAGGCGGGAGCATGCACAACGACTCCTCAAATCACGGATTCAAAACCCAAACGAATTCGTTGCTATGTTTGTTGAGGACATGGCTCGTCTCTTTCATTGAGCCGATCCCGATATGTCCGAGAGCAGAAAGATCAGCCACCTTATGCGAGGTGTTAGAGAGCAGCTGTTTGCTGGTCTTGTGCGGAACGCACCTTCAAGCGTCGACGAATTTTCGAAGGAGGCGACCGCCATCGAACGAGCACTACAGCTACGCTACCACCTGTACGACAGCCCAAACAACAGTGAACAAATCAGCGCAACCGCAGAGACCACTGTGACACCTGACGAGCGTTCTTTGCGTGACCTGATACGCGAAATTGTGCAAAAAGAGGTGAAGAAGCTCGCCGCCACACCGAACGACTGCGCGATTGCGTCGGTCACAGAAGCTGTTCGCCAAGAAATAAGGCAAGAGCTTTCACTTCCCGAGCTGACCACTGAAATAGGCCAACATATGCAGATATTCTCCGTCGACAGCCTAGATCTAACGTGCCGCCACCTCAACAGTACCACGAGCAACAGCCGCCGACAGTGCCTTGGTACTACAGGGAAACGTCGACGTCGATGCGACCTCCACTCCGCAAAACCGACATATGGCGTACCCCTGACTACAGGCTCCTGTGCTTCCATTGTGGGGAAGCAGGCCACATCGTGCAGTATTGTCCTCATCGCGTCGCCGGGTATCGAGCATTTCCGTCCACTATCCCTCGGCGCTACTTCGACGGAAGACGCAACGTTGATACGAGCACGACGATCCCGCGGGACGTTTCTCCTGGGTTCTGTTCCCGCTCGCCATCTCCTGGTCATTTTCCCCAATCCAATAGAGGTAGCACCACGAACATGGCGAGAGGAACATCTCCCAGTACACGCCGGTGAAACTAAAAGCAGCGACCTTAGGGGGGAAGGTTGCGAATTCCCGAAGAGTTGAAAATCCCCCATTACCGCCGCACGAAGCGCCGCACATTTCGAATGAATCAACGAAAGACGAGATTGTCACCGCCGACATTACACTTTCAATTGACGGTCACGACGTGACGGCACTGGTCGACACTGGTGCGGAATTTTCAATAATGAGTGCGAATCTGGCCGACAAACCGAGAAGGTGAAAATGGAATGGACGGGGCCGCAAATTAGAGGAGCCAGAGGCCAGCTGCTGACGCCTACCGGATAGTGCACCACATGAATCAAGATCGGGGATTCATCATTCGTCGCAACCTTCGTTATTCTTTCTGAGTGTTGTAAACAGGTCATCTTGGGTATGGATTTCTTGCGGGAGTACGGCACCATAATAAATATACCGGACGGTGCACTGACCTTCTCAGTGGACCATAGCGTAGCGTTGCAACGCAAGCCCAGCGCGTGATTGACGACATGACCATGCCACCGTTGTGGCATGGCCTCGTCTCTGTCACGTGTAAAACACAGCATACTGGAGAAGGTGTCACGGAACAAGTATCGGCGCTTTTACTATCTCAAGGAATTGCTATTGCCAGAAGTCTCATCAGTGTAGTGTCTGGGCAAGCAGAGGTCCTGTTGACAAATTTCACCAACGAGCTTCGACACATTACAGACGGTACCACAGTTGCATACTTCGAA
Organism: Rhipicephalus microplus; assembly: GCF_043290135.1. Taxonomy (NCBI): domain Eukaryota; kingdom Metazoa; phylum Arthropoda; class Arachnida; order Ixodida; family Ixodidae; genus Rhipicephalus; species Rhipicephalus microplus. The sequence goes on from NC_134703.1 coordinate 42,707,916, forward strand.
GAAATTGTAGAATTCCGCGAATGCTTCGCAGTGCAACAGGCAGAGACGCCGGCCGCTTCAACACCACTACCTGTCGACGTGAGCACAGATTTATTGCCAGCGCAGAGGCAGAGTCTTCTAGATGTTCTCGGCCAGTTTGAAGATCGTTTTCCATCGACCTCGAGGGTAAATCAAACGCCACTGACAAAGCACTGAATTATAACGGAAGAGACGGCAAAACCAATTCGACAAAACCCATACCACGTGGCACCGAAAGAACGCTAAGCAATCCAAGAACAAGTCCAGAAAATGCTCGATGATGACACCATTCAGCCGTCAAAAAGCTCTTGGGCATCACCGGCAGTGCTAGTTAAGAAGAAATGGCAGCTTACGCTTCTTTGTGGATTACCGCAAGCTGAACCGGGTGACAAAAAAAGACGACGGCCCATTACCGCGTATTGACGATTCGCTTGACAGGCTGAGGCATGCACGCTTCTTCTCGTGAAACCTGCAAAGCGGATATTGGTAAATCGAGGTTGATGAGCGGGACAGAGAAAAGACTGCTTTTGTTACCCTTGACGGGCTTTACGAGTTTAAAGTGTTGCCCTTCGGATTGTGCTCAGCCCCAGGAACATTTCAGAGACTGATGGACATCGTCCTATCAGGTCTTAAGTGGCAGACGAGTCTGGTATGCCTCGACGACGTCATTGTTTTCTCATCAACATTCGAGGAACATCTTATACGGCTGCTATTAGTATTTCGAGCAATACGGTCCGCGCCTGCAGACACCACCTGTGCTTGCTAACTTTGACGAGGATGCTCCTACCGTGATCCACACCGGTGCCAGCAACGTAGGTTTATGCGCTGTACTCGTCCAGTGGCAAAACTCAGCCGAGCTTTGCCACTGGACGAGTGCAGAAGTACTTTGCAGAAGTACTTTGGGCCCTACAATGTTGTACGGCGCCTAAGTGACGTGAATTATGAAGTCATCTCTGACAGTTCCTCGTGAACTCAAAAATCAGAAATCGTACACGTTGTGCGGATGAAGCCCTGTTGCAGTAAGCCAGTTGCATAATACGTCAACTACATACACCGCGTATTCTGTAGCCGAGCATCGGGACGATGCTCTTTCTGGAGGGAGGCAAATGCCGCATTCAACCTGCAGAGGAGAGCTCGCGTAGTCGAAAAGGAAGCCGTAGTTCTGGCCCAGTCCTCTTTACGAGCACCTTTCATTTTAATTAAAGTGAGCTCTTTTATATCGGACTTCTGCTGTGTCTGCGACGTGACAATATTAACTAGACATACAACTTCACTCGTTGCACCTATTTCCGCTCTGTGCCCTTCCATGTTTCGCCGCTGTAGAGCGCGCATTTCGACGACGCAGTGCTGGGAAGCAGGCGTGTCGCTTCTTTGTGTGGTGCTCACAAGTATACGCCCCGCCGCGGTGGTCTAGTGGCTAATGTACTCGGCTGCTGACCCGCAGGTCACGGGATCAAATCCCGGCTGCGGCAGCTGCGTTTCCGATGGAGGCGGAAATGTTGTAGGCCCGTGCGCTCAGATTTGGGTGCACGTTAAAAAACCCCAGGTGGTCGAAATTTCCGGAACTCTCATAATCATATGATGGTTTTGGGACGTTGAACCCAACAAATCAATCAATCAATGCTTACAAGTATGAATGGGCACATAAAAATCTCTTCTTTGACGTAGGTAAATAGTTCTTCGATGTAGATAATAATCTTGCGGCACGCATACAGGTAGTCGGGGAACATATATTTAAACACCAGTTCATGGGGCACATGCAGGCGCTGCAAATGTCAGAACTCGTGGTCTCGCTGTCACCGCTGTTTTACTTAGCAGGTGGCACGTCACGAAAGGAAGCGATTTCTTTAGAAGCAGCCAACTTCTTTTTACATGATTCCTTGCAATTACGAAGGTAACGTCAGCGATTGCCTATGCGCTATTGAAAATTTTTCGAGGGAATTAATGAAAACGTTCACAAAACTACTCACCCCCTGTTTTTTTCGTTGTTCCAGAGCCATGAAGTTTTGGTTCACCTTTCTGACTTTCTTTAAATTTATTCTATCTTAGAACCATAACTTTTGGCTTGTCTTCATGCTGTTGTTCAAATGCTGCTGCCGATTGCAAAGAACGCCGACGAAAGCAGGGATTTATCACTGAATAAATAAAAAAATAAATAAAAAAATAATAATTATTAAATAAGCGATTAATTATTGATGTTTTATTACATTTGAGTGCACCCACGTAATCAGCGATATATTTCCGACTGTACGCAAGTAGATCGTATACATAATAATGAACAAACATTAGCAAGGTGGTTGGGACATCTCCTGTCATAAACAATTGAAACCGGGACCAACCCATAAGAGTACAGGGACAGCTGAGCAGATCCGAAACATTGTTTAGATGACGTATTAACAAGTCATAAAAGTGAATGACGGGCATTTTCATTTCATTTAGAAGTGCGCGTCGCAATTATAGAGAGCTCAAATACGCGACGGCACTGCAAATCAGCCAACATCAACTTAGACAGGGCTTCATTTAAAAATGTTCGCAGAACATTTATTCACCTAGTGGTAAAGTGCTGTACTTCTAAAGATGCAAGGCCTATATCATAGTATTCGCCAAAATATCCTATATAAAAATACGAGTTCTGAACAACTGCGATGAGCTCCCCTCCCTCCTTCCTTCCCCCCCCCCCCCAAAAAAAAAGAAAGCAGTGAAGCTGAAGTGTCGTCTCCGGCTCACTTACTAAAAAATTCGTCACCAGGTTTACGTTCAGTGAAGGTGAAGATGAAAACGGTAATGAAGAAAAGCGATAATTTCTTTCGCTATCGATTCTTTCGAACAGAAGAAAACTTCCAGGAGAACGCACTTCTATATAACTGCCCCCTTTATACACACAGTCACTCTAAGTTTGGTGTACCCTTCTGAGACAAGTTTTGCCGAGGACTTCACATCCTTGCTTAAGAAATTTTTGTGTACGCTTTTGCAGACGCTTGTAGCGCATGTCTTATTCTTAACGATATAAAATTTCTTCTTCTCAAAAAAATTTGATCGCGGGACCTGAGTACTTTATTGTGGAAAAAGAAGAAAAGGCAATGAAAAAGGTGCGTGCTTGATCAGCAGCAGAAGAATAACGCCTGTCTTGTGCTCTTCTTGATCACAAAATTTGACAAGATCAATATGTCAATAAGTACTCGCATGCTGCCCAAATAAAGCTAACACTCGCTAAGAGCTCGCTAAGACGCGAACACATCGTGTTCTCATCTTTGGAGCTCGTCACAGGCACATAATTCATCTGTTTTTTTTTATTTAAGCGCGTTGTAGGCCGTATTATCCGAAAATAATGCGCTGTCGCGAAAAAAAGTTAAAATTTCCTTTTACAGTATTTAAGGCTGCTTCTAGTGTAAGGCTTAAGTTTCCGTTTTGGTAGCTGAACCATTTCTTGTCTGAAGAAAACAAGAAAAATAAAAAAAATCGCAGCATATCTACGGAGCGAATGATGACTGATGGGGCGAAGCGTTCACCAGTCCATCCGTGCTTCCGTCCACCCATTCGTTCTTGCTTCCGTCCGTCCGTTTGTCCGTCCATCCGTTTGACCGTCGGTGTATCCGTCTTTCCGTGCGTTCTTCCATGCGTCCATCCGTACGTCCGTTCTTCCACCTGTCTGTCCATCTGTCCGTTCGTGCGCGTTTTCGTGCGGCCACTGCTCTATCTATCCATCCGTCCGTCCTTCCGTGCGTCCGTCTATCTAGTGAACATTTAAAGTATAGCCATCTCACATCTTTTCATCATATATTCATCAAATGCAAGTGCCACCATCCAGCGGACATTCTAAGGACCACTCTTTAGGGTATGTGCCACCGGTGGCTACATACACCATTGGAGGATGATCAGACCCACACCCTGAGGAGCTTCGCTTCAAATAAATTGTAAAACTGAACTGTTTCAAGCCGTACACGATCATATACAAAAAAATGGTTGAAAAGGAATGCCCTGCATTTCCTGAGTCCTCCACTACGGCGTCTCTCATAATTATATGATGCCCCACTGCGGTGGTCCAGTGGCTAAGGTACTCGGCTACTTACCCGCAGGTCGCGGGTTTGAATCCTGGCTGCGGCGGCTGCATTTCCGATGGAGTCGGAAATCTTGTAGGTCCGTGTCCTCAGATTTGGGTGCACGTCAAAGAACCCCAGGTGGTCGAAATTTCCATAGCCCTCCACTATGGCGTCTCTCATAATCATATGGGGGTTTTGGGACGTTAAACCCCACATATCAACCAAGGAAAACGATGCATCTGTAGGAAGCGGATGCAAGGTATTCCTGCACCTGCTTTCATAAAGCCATAATTGTAATGATTACTTCTTATCCCAAAGACAGAGCGTCATATAATTACGAGAGGCAGTCACTGTTGATTAGTGACATGATTATTAGTTGAGAGCTGTGTGTTTTTTGCAATTCATTGATAATAAAGTCAAAGTGGGGAGACAGAGAAAAAAACAGATAAAATGAAGGAAGGGAGGTTAACCAGATGCTATAGGATCCAGTAAGATACCCTGCACTGGGGTTGGGAAATATGGGGTAGAAAAAGAAAGAGAAAAATATATAAAGTAAATTGGAACAAAAAACGGACAGTGATGGAGGCTTGTCTTAGAATAAGGAAGCCATCAGTCGCCAGCTGCATTTAGCCGTCATTGACGAGATTGAAGTGAATGGTCATCAGAAACATGAAACTTTGTGTTCCATGCTATTATACGGATTCCCATGAAAGCAGTGCTTGCTTAAAATATTTCAAATAGTCGCACAAACACGCGCACACACATACGTATATAAAAATCCGCCTACACAAAGTTTTACTTTGATAAGTGCTCTTGGTGATCAGCACGCTCATGTTACTTTAAACATTAGAATTGGCTGAAGTTTTTTCTTACCAACAATTTTAATGTAAGTTGTTTCTGTGAAAACTAAGATTTCTTAAGCATGTTGGTTTCGAGAGTACCTAACTATACAGAATATTATGTATGCTGAAGTGTTCTTGTAAAACGATTTAGCTGTCTTGTTTTTCTCCCGGCGTTGCCACTGTTCTGCAATATAGTATTTGCATAAAACTCAGTATCTCTGGTAGTGTTTGGCAGGTACGTTCACCGTTCCCCATACCTTTATTTGGTAGTTAGCGTGCCTGGCGGTAATGCGTTCCGCAATCAAAGGTTCAGGTTTCACATCAGCGTTCTTGAACAGTTAATATGCCAAACTTATCTCAGACAGGCGCTCAGGGGGCTCCGTGCAGCCATAGGTCTTTATGACATACAAGCAAAGAGACAGCCTTATAGGTGAGCTTAAAACTGATTCCAGAGAAATGTAACGTAATTAATTAGAAGTAGAGAAGTAGGAAGCACTTTCTGGGTAAACGTGCCACACTTGTTCTCGTTCGTCTCGTCCTTTAAACATGAACCTCAAGCTCGCATGAGCTGCCACGCCACAGCCACAAAACTTTGATCTTGCGCATGTTTAGATTATTAATCGCTTTCAACGTCAAATGTCGAAATTTTCAGTTACTATGCCAAAGATGGGGCTACTGCATACACCATATATTGCAAAAACCAAGACAGAGAACTTTATTACATATGTGAACAATACCTCTCTCTTGTTCTATATTGAGAAAGAAACATACTGCGAAAGTGTAAAATAGGTATTCACATAGTTACTAGTAGACACTATGGCCTTTTGTTTCCCTGTGGACTATTCTTGTCTCTTGCACTAAAAGAAAACTTCATAAACCTACAGGCAAACGATACCTTGGTTTCTCTTCTCATGAGTCCAGATGTATTTCAGGAATGTTTCATAAAGCGTGCACGAAGTAAGTATTATGTTACTTCCTTTTGACCACACTCGGAATAATTCATGCGGTTTCTCTTTTTTTGTCGCTGTCTGTCATCGGTTTTTCTTTCATTCCATCTGCCGTCTTTGCACGTGTCGGCTATAACTTCCACAGCTATATTTTGAAGTCATTCACTGTAATTACAGACGCAGTGCGGCCGGTAATATTCTTTCCAGATATTCACTGAAAACAAAAAGAAACAATCATTCAGTCACTGCTACAGGTGTTCATAACAACTTTAATAGACATCTTATTTAATTTGTTCTGATGAAAATTGCACAAAGCGGCAAATGTGCCTTAAGCACTTGTTCTTTTCAAACGCAAATACAATCATCCGACGGTGCTGTCAAATATAATTCAGGTTGTTGGAAAGCAGAAGCAAAAAAAAAAAGCTGAAACTGAAAGTACAAAACTGGGCTTCTTGAATTTCTATAATGTTTTGCCTGTGCGTAAACGTGCGGAAGCGAAATTTCAGAACAAATTAGGTGCGCTTCAAAGCAAGGATTCATTCAAGCCTGGGAGCATCCCAATTTAACGGACTATGCTTGAGAATAACAGCAGAACAGCTAACACCCGCGATGTGAAATTGCCTTCTGTGAGAGCAATGCTGCCCGACGTGCTTAAGGATTGAATGTTTATCTCAAATCATTTCTTTCAAATACGTATTTTTATCTCAAATCATTTCTGAGAATGTTTTGTCTCAAATCAGTTCGTTGAAACACGTATTACATGCGTAAATATTTCTTAAAAACTGGTTTTCAGATTACCTGCCTTGCATATTTTCCTCTAATGAAAGGAAGAGTAATTAGGTGAATCCATGAATTTGTGAAAAATTGAATTTTCAAATGTAATCATGCTTAATGCAGTCTGGTTGCTAAGCAGAAAATCAGCCGATTAAAGTTATTATATTTACAAACACCCTCAAGTTTGCTTGAGGGTGTAACAACACTTTAGTAACTTGGAATGAAACCCAATTTGAAACTAATACATACATAGATAATAAATTGATAAGGAAGAATAAGGCATCGTTAGTATTCAGTGGACAACAAATTTGAGAATATATATTTAGATCTGAAATATGAAAGTAGAACTTCACATGGGAAGAAGTGCTCAAGGTACAAAAATACATATGTTCGGCAGTTTTCAAAACAATGCGCTTTTTTGGTGCCCGTGGAATATGAGGAAGTTACACACTCTGCGAAAATTGAAACTGCAAAGGGAAAACACATGTCGACATTTTGTTTTTCTTCGAAACATTGCATCACAGATAAACTTTTTTTTTCGTTTCTCGAGGTGTTTATACGGACGCCAAACATAAACAACAGTGGTCCAGGGTATTTCGAAATGTTGTGTGAGCACCACACGTTAATATTGTTCTTTGTGCCACCCTATGGGCTTATACACCCACACGGCTCACAGGAACTCAACATCAGCCTCCGAAGACGAGCTCCCCGATGACACCTCCAGAACGCAAAGGTCAGTTATAGTAAGAAGATAGGAAACACACTTGTTTCTGTAACCCCTAAGGGAGATCGGTACAGCGTGTTAGAGGGGAGGGGAAAGGGGAATCAAGAGAGAAGGTAGAAAGGAGACTCCACTTTCTCAATGTAGGAGTGCAGAGAAAATCGAGCGCCAGACAGGGGTATACATCTCTCCCCTCATTAGATAAGGGTTACCGCTAGCATTGGGAATTGAACCCAGGGCCTCAGGCATTGAACGCGGATTATCTAATGACTTGACTAGTGATTTGATGAATGGCGGGATACTAATCACCATTTAGGCAGGTAGACTGGCTTCTCTTTCGCTGGCTTCAAATAAAATTATTTCTCCTTTTGCTGTGCCATGACACAGTCAAGGTATTCCAACTTTCGTAATAAGAAACAGAGCAGGCCCCCTTTTTAGCTTTTATTCCTTCTATCGTAAAACGAAGAAGCGGCTAGCATACACGTGGAGCCGAAATTATTTCTGGCTATGGCTGTCGTTGTCACGTTTACCGTGCATTTCACCTTCGTCGAAATGTGGCAGCCATGGTGAAAGTAACGCAAAGTCATTGGAGCAAAGCCATCCCGGCAGGTTGAACTCGGTCCGAGGCGTGTTTCTGACGTGGGCGTGTAGCTTCACAGTGTCATACTCTTTCGCTGCGCTCCCAGCCGGGACTATACCTGCTGCGCGTAGTGTCTGAAGTATGGCATTAGGCGTGCGATTACAGAAATTAGGGACAGAAACGTCGAGGTAAACAGACTAGCCGTTGACATGTGTGGATGACTTGGCTTAATCGGAATGCACCCGAGCTAGTCAGCTGTGGTTTACCCGAATGCTTGTTTTTTTCTAAGGACTCACCTATTCGTGAAAGCCTCAATAACGCGTGGGTGGACAGATACTGACAGAAGCTACGGAGAAAGTGAACGGTGAGACGAAGAAGACAAGTATCTACGTCAGCCGCAGAAATCGTTGCCTTTGTATCGTATTCCTTCACCGGAATCTTTGTACCAGAAGTTCAACACGCCCTTATATTACTATGCTGTCTTGAATATATATTGAAGAGTAATTGAAGAAAAATTAGCAAACACTGTTTTATAAAATCGATGTTTAATTCTGCGTAAATACAAGAATCACTGCAACATTTACCTTTTCTCCACGCTAGTCTGCACAGCGGCACTGTAAAAACTACGAACTATAACAGGAAGAAAAAATAAAAAATATTCTGTCAAGAGAAACATGGAGAAAGTATTTTAAAGCCATTCAAACAGTCCAAGTAGTGACAGTAGCATTTTATGCTAGAATAGCTAGTTCAGCAAATTCACAGCTGAATGTGATGTTAGTAATGTCATTCGCTATGACTTTTGACAGTTATCTATTAATAAAAAATAACAAGGTGAGTATATGACCTTTTTAATGAAAAAAAAAACTTGTTAGCAGATTTAACGTTGCCGTGACCAAGTTAACTGGCATGATGGTTCGAAAATTATCCTTTGTTTTAGGAGACCGTTGTAAAAGTCCCTTTTTTTTGGGAGTTTTTTCTTGTACATCTGTAAGGGTTCGTGGCCGTCTGCCTCAAATAAAGGCAACGAATGAAGCGAAAGCTCAATGGATGGATGAATGAATGAGTTGAAGAACTTTATTATGGTTAATATGTCTTGGTAGTATCTAGAGTTATTCTAATATAAACAATAAAGGAAACACCGAAACTTATGCGCCAAGACACCGCCGACAAATGTACACGTGACCGATCAGACTGTGGACAGTCAGACACGCCCGTCGCTGACTGTCCAACGCGTTGGCTGCTTCTCTTGCAGCCCATGTTTGTGCCACGCGCATCGAAGGTGCGCAACACGCGTCACACCAAAAGCGAAATAGCCATGAATCTCAGAGATCATAATTACGGCCACCTTTTTTATTCAGCTTTTCATGAGGTAGAGCATGTATTCGCACCGAAGAAAAACGAAAATGCTAGTTTATCGAGACTCTTTACTGGATGCCGATGAAGTAGGGAAGCCCGAACTACTATCTATAACAAGAAAGCAATAGAAGGACATGAACAGATCGAGGCTAAAATATCGCAAGAAACACACCTTCTACCTGCAAAACGTTCGAGCTCTTTAAATATTCAAAGATGAGCTTAAAGCAATAGTCTTGCTTACATTTTGCATAATTTAGGCCATGGCCTGCTCTCGCTCCCATCTTGATTCTTTTTTATTAGGAAACTCCACGAACCACCGTGCTAACAAAAAAAAAACAAAAGAAGCAAGAAGCTTTGTTTTGTTTTCTGCTCATTATTTGGCCTTCACAGGGGCGTCTAAAAGAACCATCCGGGAACACAGCACTTTCTGCGAGGACCGTACTTCACAGGCATTTTACGAATTTAAAGCAACCAGAAACACATTACGTAGAAGCTTCGACGTAATAGAATAAACTTCATTGTTTATGAAGGTGGCTAAACATTCTACGATAGCATAAACATCGCTTTCTGTAAAACCAAAAAGCTGTGGCAATGCAAGGGCTTTACCTTTGTAAAGAAAATTGAATGGTAGATGTGAAAAGGCAGGCATGATAGTAATAATAATTGTTGGACTTTAACGCTAGGATTCTTTACTGTGCATCTAAATTTTAGTACACGGGCTTCTTTGCAAAGAATTCCACCTCAGTCGAAAATGTGGCCGCTGCGAATGGGATTCAGTTCCATGACCTGCGGGTGAAAAGGCATGGAGGTTAACCAATACAGGATCTGCAGTTTGCTACCCTTCAGAAGGACACGGGTAGGCGGAGATTACAAGAAGGAGACGAAAGAGAGTGAAAGACGGCACATAACAGAGCACTCAAAACACGCAGTCAGACACTGTCCATTGCTTCGGCAAAGTACGCGACATCACCATCACACCCGCTTGTACAAGAAGGATTTACATTAGGTAAGCTGCTTATAATTCATATTTCAAACTATAGCTGCCTCCAACTGCCCGAATAGAAATCAACTCACAGCACCTCTTACGCCTTCACGTTAGGCGATTCGAACGTAATTTTCCAAATGTTAGTTTCTATTGTCGTCAGTAGAATTCCACCCTTCATCGAAAATAGGACGCATTGTAAGCTTCATGCACTTCACCTGGTTTCCCGCTGCCTCCATGACCGGCCCAGCTATGACAAATCTATGATGCAGTGTGACTACACTTTTAAAGAACATCTTGATAGCGATATGTGACGTCATGTGTGGCGAAGTCATCAAAAGACAATTATTTTTCGCAACAGTCGTGTTCACGCTGGCAATACCGGCGGTCGATTCCCGTCTTTCAAAAAGCATTTAATGCTTTCGACCTTAAAAAAGGAATACAAAAGTTCAGTGCAGAGGGAGGTCTGACTTGGCGTGTACAAGCACGACGATGCGAAATAATGCGTGTATGGTCCATGCACTTGAATGTTGACGCTATTTATGAGCTTTGCCTTGCAGTAATGCTGATTATGAGTTGGATATTTTCATTTTTAATGTCCATTTTATAGATGTTCAAGTGTGTTTACTATATATACTCTGTAATTGCAGATAAACAGAATATCAAGGAGACAAAGGGACAGAGAGATAAAGAGATGTTAACAGTAAGGATAGTATATAAAGAGAACTTTAGCAATGCATTTAAAATATTTTACACTAATTAGGAGTATAGTAGTGGATATCCTGCTAAAAGACACCACAATAATTAGGATCAGGCTAATCGAGACGTCACGTCACTGTTTGTCTAGCTTTGGGCAATTAGTGCGTGCTTCCGACATTTTTTTCAATGAAATATGCAAATAAGCATCTTTGATAGTTTTGTTTGGAACTACATTACATTTATATATGTTTTAATATTTAAGATTTTATGTGACGAAACGAGGATATGGTTCTGACGCACACCATAGTGAAGGGCCCCGAAAATATTGACTATCTGGTGTTATTTAGCGTGCACTGACATTGCACAGTGAACAGGCATCTGTCGTGGAATGTTGTCGCCTTGACTGAAGTATTATATTATGAATAAAATGTTTTGCCAGAGGTGGGTTGAGAGAGATAATAAGAAAGGGATTAAGAAAAAAGGGTGAGAGATATAAAGAAAAAGAAAATAGGTCCAGTGGCCACGACGTTAGTTGCGGCCACTGGACGTATTGAAACTCTGGCTATGTTGTTATAGATACTTGCATTTAGCTCTGACGTGAATCGTAAGCCAACCGCATAAATCACAAGAATATCGGCAGGGTGAACTTTATATGCCGCGATGTGTTCTTTCTCAAAATTCGCGATAAAGGCATGCTGGGACTCAAACGAGGGAAGGAAGGAAGCAACAAAAGGGAGAAGGCAGGGAGGTTAACCAGAAAGACATCTCGTTGGCTACACTAGACTGGGGGATTAGGGAAGACACAAGAAAGATGAGAAAAAGGAAAGAAAGGGAAAAGAAAAAAAAGAGAGACTGACACAAACTAAAGGATATTACTTACTAATGCGTTACATAATCATTATTGATAAGCAGTTTTATACAAAAGCGTATCAATCGCATTCAAATCATCCGAATGAATTTTTTTATCCGGTTCTCCTAATTATATGTTTACTGTATACGACAAAGGAAAATTTCTACGAGACAATTCTAAGGAATGATTTATTATGTTCATTGCAGTTAAGGCAAGCATAACAATGAATCTGTAATAATAATTGTTTCGGTGTAACGTCCCAAAACCACCATGTGATTATGAAAGACACCGTGGTGGAGGACTCCAGAAATTTCGACAGTCGGGGATTCTTTAACGTGCACCTAAATTTAAGTGCACGGCCCTGAAGCATTTTCGCCTTTGTCTCCAGCAGCCAAGATAGCATAGGCACAGTTTCGCAAATCTCCGGCATTTCCACTAGGCTTGGCCAGCGCCATGCTTCCGATCACACAATGCCCCAACAGGAACACAGGAAGGATATTTCGTGCTCTTTTGGCGGCCTTTGACAGCTTTCTCCGTGTTTCATGCGTCGCACTTACTGGAGCGCGTGCCTTCAGACTACGTGCTCACATTCATCTGACATGAATGATGAACCAAGCTGCGCCAACATTCCCCATCCGTCTTAGGCTGTCAAAACTTGCGCATCGAGCACCACGGCGCTGATGTTAAAAAGAGAACAACCAAGCTCATACATATCTCAAACAAGAAAGATTAACGAGCGTTGAATATCCTGAAAAAGAGCAACAAAAAAAAAACGAGATGAAAACGTGGGCATCTGTTCCGAAATGTGTGCCACTCTGGGCAGCACTGTGCATAGCATTCCTTACTTTATGTCACACATGTGAAACTTGCTACTTAGGTGAGCGTTTTTATTTTCGGCCTAATAGACCAGTCGGTGGCAAAACCATATTCTCATAATCTTAGAGTTTGAAAGAACCTTGTTAGTTATTTAGGCTTATAGGTTACAAACCAATAACATACCTTTCTATTTGTAGCTGTCAATCAACTGAGAATGACACCCCCCCCCCCACCTCTATTAAAACACAACTAAAAACCGTTCAAGTTATCGCAAACACTTAAAAATCAAATGCCGAAATGGGGCAATTCTCTAAACCAACTAAACACTTATATGTTTTCCAATGACCAAGCTCAGCATGACAAAGCCCAGCATGTCACATCGTATAAATTTCACAACAATGTTTCGACAATTGTGAGAAGGGTAACGGACGGGATGAGCACCAGTGATAGAGAACTTCTAGCTTCGTCACGGCTACTTCCTGACTTAGCACTATACCTCTTGACTTTATCTCTTTGCATTTTACAGTGCTGCAAACAGCACTCTGCGACTGTTCTTCCTTCTTTCCCTCCTTCGTGTTTCTCATTATCGCTAAATAGATAGCATCTTTCCATTCCTTTTGTCTTTCTTCTTCCTTCTTAGGTAAGGCTACAAAATGATCTTGCAAGGGGCAACAATGATTTTATCCCAGCCACCGGTTTTATGCGTATGCTTGCTGTGGCTGGGCCGATGACCGTGTAAAATACAGCGAATGCTGCTGTGAGATCACAACTAGTATCGCGCGCGGCGCCGTAGTTGACCGCCACCGCCGCCAGTGTCCGTGACCACTATCACGTTTTATAAGAAAAATAATCTTAGTGCATAAAGACACCAAAGACACGGTGGGATTCGAACACGTGTGCCCTGCGTGCCAGCCCAGCATTCGACCGCAGAGCGACGCCGTTGCTCATAACCCCGTTGCAAACTTGCCTTAGACAGGCTTGACGTCCCTCATATTAGTATGAATCATATTAGTATGAGTAATGAAGCATTTTAGAACAGGAAAGGAACAACCAAGTTTCACAGGACGCGAATCACTCAACGAGTGGTTTGGCCAAGACTCCATCCCATTAAGAAAGCTTGTTCTTGATCACCTATCAACAGTGCTAGCAAGCAAGCAAGCAAGCAAGCAAGCAAGCAAGCAAGCAAACAAGCAAAGCAAAGCAAAGCAAAGCAAACTAAAGTAAAGTAAAGTAAAGCATGCAAATCAAAGTAAAGTAAAGCAAGCTAAAGTAAGGTAAAGTAAAGTAAAGTAAAGTAAGGAAGTAAAAGTGCCTGGAAACTTTGGCACACACCCACGCAGGGAGATTGGCCAAGAACCGGGCAGTTCTGACGAAATACTGTTAATTTTCTGGCTCACATTTTTAAACTATTGAAAAAAAGGCAAAAATTAAATGAGAAATGGACAATTAGAAGTAACGGATATAGAAAATGAAGCAGATGGTTTCACCAACAACAATAAATAAATAAATAAATAAATAAATAAAGCAATTTAGAGTAATAATCGGTTCTACAGTCTGAACCTTTTTGAAGCTTTAATAAACTCCTGCAAGGCATCGGCAACTTTCCCGTCAATGAACCCTAGGGACAAAGCCCCCGAAGAGAGTACATTTAGAGTGGCCCACTCCAATTCCATGAGGCGGAAGACGGCATCTAGTGTGATTTTGCGCAATACAGCGTATTTTTTTACAATATATCACACAATGTTCTTATGTCTCAGGGACTCCACAATACCAACAATTAGAGGAAGCAGCCAGACCAGCTCTGTGTAAATAGAAATTGAGATATGGAGTATGACTCCTTAGCTTTGTGATTGTGACTTCAACTGCACACATGTCACATATTTTAATGTTACGACGATTATTTAGGGGTCGAAAATCTAATGTGTTTATTATGGGTGGCAAAGAAAATTCTTCTAACATCATTTTCCTCCTCAATCTAGCCCGAATTTAGATGCTGGTGCATTCGCCATTCCTTGAAGAAAATTCTCTTATGCCCTGGTACACAAACAAATTTCACCAACTGTAGATGCGGTGGAACTAATGATTTAAAAGTACTCAGCACATGGGAGTTGTCATTTGCAGTTAGAGAAGAATACCTGGACAGCGAATCAGTTAAAGTTACTGCCGAAATAGTTGGTGCAGTTAATTTGCAGAGAGCCAAATTATCGCAAAAAGCTCTGCTATGAAAATGGGTACAAAAGCTGGAATGCGTAGAGAAAATGACCAGTCTAGAATAGAAGCAAATGTCCCAATTCCACGTTTTTCTTCATTTCGCGAAGCATCTGTCGCAATGACTGTCCTTATTGTTGAATAAACCAGATAATCACTCAGAATAGAATTTAAAGTGTGGTCTGACATTAGTTTCGCTTGTTTTGGAAAATTTTTGTCAAACTGTATTTAAATAGAGCTGTTGCTACCACTGATCGGAGATATGGCACCTATTTTGACATTTAAGTTGGCAAGAAAGCTCTGTAAATGGAAAACTTGAGGCGTGTGAAATCTTCGCCAATATGCTCCAAAGAACAACTCAGGCTTGGAGATGAAAACTGTTTCAGAACGCTTTGCTGGAAATTCATAGAACTTTCAAAATGATTGTACCGCCAACAATTTGAAACGTGAATCAATTGATGGGAGTCTAGCTTCCATATACCAGAATATACACTGCAGGCATAATTCCTCATCCTCGTCAGCCACTGCATAAAAACTTGCACACAATTACTAGCAAGTGTTTAGTGGATACCAGGCTTCTTCGAAGAACGGTGAAGGATAGCATAGTGAATACCGACCTGCTACACAAACATTATAATTATTTATGACGTAGCGGGTGCGCAGAAAGTGTGCTTGTATCGGTTACCCAAGTAGTGATTGGAAAGGCTCTGAAATAAGAATGGCAAGCATGGTACAATGAGAATGGCAAGCGTGCTCTTCAGTAGTCGAAAGCAAGATCTGCAGACCTAGCATGTCAGCTTCTTTATAATAAGCCATGGTACGTTCGAACACGATTGATGATTCTCGCGTGCACACCATGGCGAATTTCGCTTGTCGCCTCGTGCGCGTAGTTTGATTAGAGAACACATCCGGCGATGCTCCGATACAACCATGCGTGGCTTGCGTCTCACGATAGTCCTGTAAATGTTCTAGCTGGTGAAAGACTTAAGCATTGACACGATGATACACTGAAAAAAAAAATAAAAACGGCAAAGCAGCAATATCGGGCGCGGTGGTCGCATTTTTATGGAGCTGAAACGCTTGAGAACCGTGTACTATGCGATGTCACAGCACGTCAAAGAACAAACACTAGATAGTCAATATTTATAGAGCCCTGCACCTCGGCACCTATTATTATTATTATTATTATTATTATTATTATTATTATTATTATTATTATTATTATTATTATTATTATTATTATTATCCTTCGAGCTTCTGCTACGAAGGCAAGTTTGGTAAAAACAGGAGCACGGTCAGTAGGATGTATCCGGTAAGTGTGAATTTCAGGAAACAACAACTAGGATTCCTCCAATAACAGATTTGAATCTCTGCAGAAAAGAGTGCGCAGCTACAAAGTAAAAAAAAAGCTGCATATATTGAAGGCGAGGGAAAAAAAGCCTACGAGGCAGTGAACATCAGCCATTGCTCCGCTAATGAAGCGACTCGTATTGTGTGTTCGCATTCTTTATTGTGAAAAATGTTCCCATCTAATGTTGTAGCCTTTCTTCCGGAGCAACATCTTTCATTCCACAAGAAAAAAAGCCCCGCCGCGGTGGTCTAGTGGCTAAGGTACTCGGCTGCTGACCCGCAGGTCGCGGGTTCAAATCCCGGCTGCGGTGGCTGCATTTCCGATGAAGGCGGAAATGTTGTAGGCCCGTGTACTCAGATTTGGGTGCACGTTAAAGAACCCCAGGTGGTCAAAATTTCCGGAGCCCTCCACTATGGCGTCTCTCAAAATCATATAGTGGTTTTGGGACGTTAAACCCCACAAATCATGCCACAAGAAAATAGCGTACAGGCAAGCCACCTACCGGCATCAAAAGCAGGGAAAATAAGGTAGCAAAGTAGGTGTTCCCCGCCATCCCTTATTTGCCAAAATAAAACCACTTGCAACATTTCTTCGTCTTCTAGGAGGTAGAGCGATTTCTCTACAACACTCATGCCCTTTCTTCCCATATTTGACCTTTCTTGTATCTCAATTTGTTTTCTTGTTGGCACCGATAGTATCATCGTGTACTTCTCCAGCCCTGTTTACGAATTCAGGAGCAAGCGCCTTTTCCCAACCTCCGTTCTCTTTACTCGTGCACTAAAGCAGCTGCGATACACCAGGCAAAAGCTCTCGCTTGGTGTATACAGAAAAGCTACCGCACTATATATAGGCGTATGTATAGCGGACACCGATATAACGAGAAGCACTTCCGGGCAGCGTCTTCTTACGAACGAGCTCGCGCTTCTTTGTCGATCCTAACGCAATTCAGCGCTTTTATTGTTTTATATTTCTTTTTCAGGATGCCGTTCGAAGCAGGGTGAATGACTGAGCGTGAAAGACCAGGCCGTTTTATGCGGGCTTTCGCAATAACCTCCGGGTAATGGAAATTCTTCGTATCTCTGCGCAGTGAAACAGGATGTAGTTTTCCAACTTTGAGTACAACCCACGCAGGTCAGATCGAAAAAGAAAGACTAGAAAGGCTGCGGAAAAACTATAGCTTTACAGAATTGCCCCTGCTTTATTCTTCTTTTTTTGCTCTTTAAACCAATGTATGCTTTGTACACCAACGTCTGTCTGGTCATCTATTTGCATAAGTGGAGAAAGCAGCCTACCAGCAAGATGATGCAAAGCTGAGGCAAAAATTGATCGATATGCGAGTGAAGAGAATTAACTGCCAGATTATAAGAGCTCTTTCAATGTGGTTTGAGTTCCGAATTTCGTGAGCCGAAAGTGTGTCCTGAAGCAAAGGTAGTATCAGATGTTTACCATTGTAGGGAGGCGTGTGTTTATCGGTTTGCCAGTGTAGGCGCGCACGCGTGATGAGGCAATCATTGCATCAGAAAAAAAAGATAGAATATTCCTGCGTTTGACTTCCTTATCTTCACGATTCATTTTCTTTACTTGAGTGTTAACGCCTTATACCATTACGTAGTGATGCACAGACAAGCGTCAAAATGATGAGTGCGGCGAGTTGGACGGGTTGGTTTTTTGGCGCTAGGATTTCTAAGTTGAACATCAAACTTGTACGCGCTTGTATCAACGCGTAATTCCCGTAAATGTTTTGGAAAAAGATGATGTCATCTGTACATCGTATTAATGAGAACAGGCAATACGCAACAGCGTAAATTGCAAGAGGTGTTTTACTCATGTTCAAGGGCAGAACACGTGGGCGTGTTTTGCGCTGTCCGTATATATATATATATATATATATATATATATATATATATATATATATATGTGTGTGTGTGTGTGTGATAAATACTTGATCGAGCAATGCAACACAGATTCGTAGTCATATCACATTGTCATGTTGGCCTTGCGCACGTAGAACGCTTATGTGACATGCGCTGCTGCCGAGAAGAGTGAGCCATTCTTTATTGAAAAAGAGAAGTAATTTAGAGATGGCCTATATTGCAATGGCTTACTCTAGCTTCCAAAACGAATAAATTTATGGCTGGCAAATAAATAAGATGCACGCATATATCTCACTTCAGCCTAGCAACAACGCGGCAGTTCATTTACGTCCAACATCTGAAGATAACAAGTAGTACTTAGTCTAACTGCGGTTGTACAGACATATTGATCTAACTCTTGTAACTTAACGCGAATATGACTTTGAAAAGTGCGAAGGCGAATATACACATCATTGTTTTTGATTCACCTTACTACACTGTTGTACAAAAAGGCAGTTATAGTTGTTATTTGCGTAACTGCCACGTCGTTCTCAGTTTTATCAACGAGATAGACGGGCAAATGAAAGCCATGGAGGGTAGCCATGTTGCATCTGAATCGTAGCCCAGCGTGGGCGCAGGAGCAAGCTGTGGAAAAAAATAGGGAAAGGAACAAGAAAATAACAGAACAAATGACATGCCCACTCGCATATTGGCATCTACTGCCGATACTCAGACAGTAACAACAGAGGAATATGTCATCCCAGTTCCCCTACAATTGCATTAAACTAGAATGGAATCCGATATGTTTGATGAGGCTTGCAAAAACTGGCCTCTGGGAATCCTGAACTTGCAGTGAGCCTTATTGGGCTCCACGGTGAAAGTGACATTCCTTTTAGAAAGGTAAATCGTTCTTACGAGAGATTTCAACATAAGTAAGAGCTTGTAGGACTGCATTGGAAAAATTATCTGGGAAAGACGAAGTATATTGCAGCCCATTAGCGGTAGTTCTGTATAATAAACAGCAATACACACATTCTCATCCAAGTGGTTATGAGCAATAACTCGAGATGTAATGACTACTAATAGTTAGTTGGTTTTTTTATGTAGCATGCCGATTTATGAAGTTCATCATCATGGACGCAATCGCACTCCCAAAAAGCTTAACACGCCGTCTTTTCATTAAACCGGAGTCGCCAAACAAGTACAGCGCAACCATGGCCCATGAGTCCGGATCGGCAATCGAATGCACAGTTGCTCGACATTTAGACGACTTCACTCAGATGCCAACCAGCAACATCCACGCAGGCGACGACAATCTACCAGCTCTATGCTTCGTCGACATTATATGTGGTACGAAATAATTCACCCTCGGCTATCTATACCACGCTGCTCATTTCAGGGCCGGGAAATCATGGGAGTTCACAATAAGCCAGCAATGCTGCAAGAAATGAGGACCCATCACAAGCTCGAGAATATTTGTTGTGATAGTCTCGCCCTCACTCAAGGTGAAGTGGAAAAATTTGCTACTGAGCATGGTCTCCTCACACGTGTGTTAATCTTCTTGCTGATTGTACTACATCTCGGACCAATCTCGGGGCCGTCAGAAACATGTGAAGCTTATGAAGCTGAGTGCAGGGTACTTTATTGTACTCAAAAATTGTACACTGATGTTATAGTGGCTTATGGGCCTGGCAGATTGTCCACTGTGAAAAGAGTAGAAAAAAATGTCAATTTTTACTACCTGTAATCGATTAAACCAGTACGTGAGCTGCATACGCCCTGCCTGCAAGCTATTTAAAGGTCAACGAGCTATAGTTGATTCAACGTACGGAAACCAGCGTTCCCTAGAATATTAATAAAGAAGACGAACTATCCTGGAGTGTCTGCTGCAAGTAAAGTTGTTGAGTGTGCCGACGCTCCAGTTCTTCCTACTGCGATACAGTGAAGGGTTGTCTACACGTCCATAAAGCAACACAAGAACTTACGCAGCTCCTCAGTTTTTTGATGCTTTCGTAGTAGCTGATGATGATGAAATATGTCTGAGTGCTTTTCTAATGGGTCGGCCTTGGGAACACCCAAACGCTGCGCAAATTTACAAGTTTTAGTGCTTAGTGGGATGGTAACGCTTCTGCCACGCAATAACAGATTCGTTAGAAGACCTCTTTTACCACATGATGTTTATACATTTTTTTTCTGAATCACTTTAAAGCAATAGCGTGCTTTATGGTTGAACACCTGCTTTGCAAGCAGACAGCCTGGATTATATTCCTCCTCGAATCAAAGTTTATTGTCGATGCGAGGGACTTCCCGTCACAATCTCACAAGGCAATGAGGGTGCTGTTGCGTTTTCTCGAAAACAGCAGACTAATTCGACTTTTGTGAAATCAAACGCGGAACTGTTACGTTTGCTAAAACAGAATTTTTTCCCTCTATAACTAGGTAACCACAGTCCAGAGTAGCTTATCAGCCTCAGTCGTTGTTAAATTTCCCGACTTTCTGTGAGTCTCTCTCTATAACGGATTATTAGTAAACACTTCCTGGCTAACACAGCACTGGCTATTCGCTTTCATCACCTAACGTGCAGTAGGCTTTTCAATCACCACCGAACAGACAACCGCAAACGCGCGTTCCGAAACACGCTAAGTTACTGCTTTCTAAAAAACTGGATAAAGCTACGATGCAACTGTGAGCGGAAGACTAGTGTGCACCAAAACGTACGCAATGTCTAAAAAAACTGCCGCACTCACATGCCATGAGCGAAAATTTACGCCTAGGAAAAAGCACAACGTTCTGAGATGCACACATCTAACACGCCTTAGTGCAGTGACATACTTCTTCCTCCTCCACCTCCTTTGAAAGAGAAAAAGAGAACCGAAGATTGAGACCACCTTGTTAGCAATATTAACCTGCGAGTGAATCCGAAGCATAGAAATAATTTGCCTTTTCCGAAGTAGCATTTTTAAAGCAAGATGTTGATAGGTTGAAAAAAAAAGAGCAAAGCTAAGTTACCTTAAGCGGTATGCTAGCCGTAAGGGCTGAATCACATTCCGATTTCGGGGCACGGTCAATTAGCATTGCCACCACTGCTAATTGAGCTCTTTGTCGCTGATCGGTACTTGACTCTGACTTCTGAAGTGCCGATAGTTTTGACCGACTCAAGCTGAATTAAAGCCTAACACAGAACCCACTTCGTGTTATTTTACTACAGAAAAGGTTGCTCTATAGGAAGCAACACTGAAGAAGATGACATTAGCTATCAAAGTTATGATGGACATATAGTGCAAGCATTTTTTCCCGCAAAAAAGGTAATTATACAAAAGTCAGCAGGTTTGAGGAAAGACGGTGATGAATTGAAAACAACACGTTAATAATAAGAAACTTAAAGGCTACAAAATTTTAGTTTTTTGTACAGGAAGATTGTGTATAGCTGACGTATAGAATACCGTCACTTAAAAGTTCTTAATGACCTTCAATCCATGCTCGCTTATAGCAGACGCATATAGCATCCAGCACGTAGTTTTTTCTCAAGCAAGTCACAAATGTTTGTGCCAAAGTTTTTCATTCAAGTGGGTATGATTGATTGATTTATTTAGTATCATAAAAATTGTCCCTACACGAGTACCAAGGTGACGGCCCAGATTATTGCTAAATGACGTGAAGCTACGTGCAGTAGGCTTACGCATAAGGTTGACGCACACTAGTCATATGAGCAGAGCGAGAGCAGAGCGCTTGGCGACGCTGGTATTGATTATGTGAAGAGCGGCTCGTTGCGCTAATGCACGCGGTCATTTATTGGCAAGTTCTGGAGGCGGTGGTGATCAAAAATACCGATATTTATGACAGTATAATACTACTTTATCAATAAGGGCCGTCACAATAGCAAGTGAAAGTTTTTTTGAGATTTTTCAACATTTTCTCGATTTATTCCCTCGGAAGGATTGCATCTCGTGAAGAACAAAAAATTATAAAGTGACCTAGCAGCGCGTAGCATCGACTGCGAGTGGTATTATTTCAAGGTAGACGAGATATAGAAGTGGCTGAAGACTTCTGCAGGAAGACTGCTGGCCATTCGACATGCACAGGAACCCCTTGCTGCTTATTCAACTACACATTCATTACACTACCACATGTAGAACTCTTTTACGATGGAGGACATGGATGCGGCTCCCGCATTGGGAAACTGGACGTTGTCGCCTATTGCAGATGGCATACCCTACATCATGCTATGTAACCTCAACGGACAGGCCCGAGAAGCCTTGGTGGAAGTTTTCAGCGCCTCTTGACGAGATGAACAAGTGCCACAAGAGTACAAAGCAAGTCGTTTAGATTCACTTTTAAAGCCCGTCAAGTCACCACTAGAGCTCACATCATACCGCCCAACAGCAATCTCTAGCTGTGTAGAAAGGTTGATAGAGAGAATGATTCTTGCCAGCCTAGAGTGGTTCCTGGAACGCTACAGCCGCTACCCAAATGCTATGGCTTGAATTTGACGTGCTCGATGTTCCAATGACAGTGTCATTGATCTGATAACCTACGTCCAACACTAAAAAATGAGCCGACGGTTATCCGTCGTGGATGTCAAAGGAGCATACGGCAACGTTTCCCACGAGGCCATACTTAACGCCCTCCAATCGGTTGGTCTTGGTGGACAACTGTACCACTGGATATGTTGCTATCTACACATGTGATCATCCTTTGTGAGGACTGATGACGGGTCAACTTCTCAACACTACACACATTAAGGTGTTCCCCAAAGTCACGTCCTAAGCGCCACACTATCCATTCTTGACATCTCTGTTTGGGCGTCAGGTGTAAGACGGCTTCAAGTACGTGTAATGCTCCACAAAGCCGCGACTTCAATATCGACTTACCTCAAGAAACAAGGCCTCGAGATTTGCTCTGATAAATCTGCATTGGCCACGTTTACACAAAAGCCAACGATGGCTTATGTCATATCTGAATTAATTATTCAGCATCATCGTTGATAGAGACCTTTGGTGGAGCCATCATGTGGCTGGGCCTAAGAAGCGCCTGACAGCCGTCTCACATCTTTTCAAGTTTATCGCAGGGAAATCGTGGGGTACATCGGTGCGGGCTATGTTGTAAT
The DNA here is from genome assembly GCF_043290135.1 of Rhipicephalus microplus. Lineage (NCBI taxonomy): Eukaryota > Metazoa > Arthropoda > Arachnida > Ixodida > Ixodidae > Rhipicephalus > Rhipicephalus microplus. Next base: position 42,731,060 of record NC_134703.1, read on the forward strand.
TATACCGGACTCTATTTCTAGGGTACCTGTGATACAGTGTACCGCTACTAACACCTGCAAATGCAACATACATTCAATAGAAAGTGCTCCCGGCTGGGTACTCAGTTTGTCTCGGACTGCCACGCTGCACGGACGGACGGATGAATGGACGGATGAATGAATGGACGGATGGACGAATGAAAGCAAGACCGAACAGACGGACGGAAACGCGGATGGACTGACGGATGCCTCAACCAACTCATCATCATACACTCTGTCAATGTGCTGTGACTTTTTTTATATTTTAGGGGCGAAGCTCCTTACTTCATGGGCTGTGCGTCTTGTGTATGTAGTAGGTAGTAGTAGCCACCTCTGTTTAGTCCTTAGAATGTCTGCTTGATGGCGGAACTTGTATATATCATTATATGATGAAAAGATGCGAGATGGTGTTACATGACGTGTTCACGAGATAGACGGACGGACGGACAGACGGACGGACCGACAGACAGACAGACAGACAGACAGACAGACAGACAGACAGACAGACAGACAGACAGATGGAGGGGCAGACAGATAGATAGATAGATAGATAGATAGATAGATAGATAGATAGATAGATAGATAGATAGATAGATAGACAGACAGACAGACAGACAGACAGACAGACAGACAGACAGACAGACAGACAGACAGACAGACAGACAGACAGACAGAAAGGCAAACACATGGATCCGCGGATGGGCGGATGGACGGATAGACACAAAGACGGACGCATGGATGGATGGATGGACACGTGGACAGACAGACGGACGGATAGATGGACAGACGGATAGACGCATGGATGGACAGACGCACGGATGGATGAATGGACGAACGGACTGTCGCACGAATGGACGGGCACAAGGACGGTCACCCGGACGGGTGCACGGACGGACGGAAGCACGGAAGAACTGACGGATGCCTCGCCCCACTCCTCATCATTCACTCCGTGGATATGCTGTGATTTTTTTATGTTGCTTGCGAGGTACTCTGTACAACATTGCATGCCAGATTGAATCCGAAATTGAATCTCGGCTTCAGCAGCAGCCAACAGAAAGGGAAAGAAGCTCGGTGCGTGGAGGAAGGGACAAAAAGCGAATCGCTCTCTACGCTCATTGCGTGCGGAGTATAGCACCATGTTCGCACATCCGCTAAACGAGAAATCTCGTGCGCAGGAAATGCGGCACTACTTCATCAACCTAACATAATTGGAAGGAGGGGAGCAGATTCGTAATTATCCGGTTAATGCCATTTACCGCTGGTCTATAGTTAACGCCGGCGCAGAAAATGGTTCCCCGTTGTAGCGTTGTTGAAATTTCTCCATGCAGGAAACAAGAGTTGCAGTTTATTCGGACGAAGTTGTTTTGTTTAGGTGTGCGGGATCTACGTATACAACAAAGCAAGGAAGGAAGAATCAGTGGGAGGGAAGAGCGGAGTGGTGTTAGCTCGTCACTGCTTCTTCCTACTTCGGCACACATTGATTTGGGGAAATTGAAAACGTGGTTTATGCGAGTTCACATTGTAGCGATCGGTAAGATCCATGCAACCTTTTCTTTTTAGTTTATTAGATCGAACTTCATTTGCAACGATGTGCCTTGACAGAATTTATTACGTGATGTACAATAATATTAACTGGTCGATTAATACGGTATTAGCATATTGGCTAATTAGGACGTGTGTGGAACGAATAAAGGAACGAATAAAGAATAAGAAATAAAAGAATAAGAATAAGAAATAAAAAAACGAACAAAGAACGAATAAAGAAGAAAGCGGTCGCGGGTTTGATTCCGGCCGTGTCAGTTGTATTTTGGGGGAGGCGCAATTGGTAGAGGCCGATGTACCGAATAATTAATGCCAGTGCACGTTAAGGAACAACTGTGGGTCGAAATACCGGAGCCCTCCACTACACGGCGTCTCTCAATCATATCGTGGTTTTGGGACATAAAACTCCACATAATATTATTGATAAAGAGGATAGTAGCGAATACCAAAATACTCGTATGTGGACCGATGCAATACGCCGGCTCTATTTACTAACACTAACGTGAAAAAAAAATTACTCCATCGTGCTTTTTTTTATTATCTGTGAGGACACAATGTGGAAGTGAACAATTTGTCCTACACTGAACCTCCACACGTGTCAGCGCAGTTTCAGTTAATTTACCGGAAATCAGAGAATTTTAGCAAATGAATCACGCAGCCGGTAAACGACTGCTTCGGCCAGGAAGCAACGCAGCAGCAAATAAATTTAATTTGGTTAGTGCCGTGAACTCCCTTTCCTTGAATGAATATAACTGGGTGATTTTTTTTTTCCTCCTACGAAATGCTCCCGTTTAATCTCGACGCGTATAAAATAAATATGCAAACAGCACAAATGCGAAAGCACTTACGCTGCAGCAACACTCTTTTTATTAGAGAAAAAAAGCAAAAGTAAACCCTTGTGTGGTCTAACTTTCGCCGAGTCATACATTTCCATTCTCTTCTTTCTGACGAAGCCTCGGCCAGTCGCTTCTGCATGCCGTTTCGAGTGCCCGTCGCATAGGCCTCGGTGACTGCCAACGTGATTTCCCGTCGACTGGCCGTCGACGATACCGTAATCGAATGATCCACCGTTTTCACCAAGCGAAGCCAGAGCAAGCCGTCGGATCGAAGCTCCACGAACCCGGAACCCGGAACCGGTATTGGGGCCGTTGCATTTCGCTCGATGTGTATGACAGTACAAAAAACGAAGCTCGAATGTCCATGTGGGAGTTATAAACCCGGAAATCATTCGCTTCCTTCCACGTGCTGATATTGATTTAATGCCAAACGCTTTTTTTTGCATCAGCTATGAACCATTAATCACTGACTGATATTACTATTACGGTCGAGGGATTCATAGGTTCTGACGTTGGACGTTAGGGCTTACGGTACAGCCGAGGTGCATTGGCTTCCGGCTTGGTTGCTACGATGTCGCATTGCCCCATCTTCGAAACGTCTGTGCGTATCTGTTGACAACGCTACTTCAATATATAAAAAAGAGGCTTTTTAGTATATGAAAGAAAGTGCTCGGGAATGAGCTAATATTACTACTTCGACTTAAGAAATATAAGGCTGTTTTAAAGCTGTTAACTGTTTTCGTTGTTCCAATTGTGCATATACAGGCAAAATTTTCAGTTTTCATTTCAGACGCCGCAGTGGTCTGGCGTTCGTGGGAACGAAGCGCGAATTTCAGTGGAATGCTAAATGCGGTTGTGGTGCTCGTTAAAGAAACCAAGATAGTCTAAATGTTCAGGTCGCTTTACTAAGGTGGGCCTCATAAATGTATGATAGTATTGGTACGTAAGACAGTGACTAGTATTACTATTCTTAATTACCATAAAATCACGCATGGCGCGTCAACTAATATAAGAGGAAAATTCAGGCCATAACAAGAAACGAATGGTGATACTACAAGGCACTTTTTTTAAACGCACCTATTTTACTAAACTGTAGATTCGTTATTATACAAATATCTGATTTTATTGTTGTTTATAGCAAAACATTCAAGGAAAATGTAAATTAAATGGGCCGCTTCATTTCATTAGCATTGAAATCAGATAATATATAACAAAACTACCACTCTATGAAAGTCTAGATAAACTATAGATGTTCTAGATCAACTATTCTTTATTTCCACATTATGCTCCATACGTAAATCAGCCGCTTCGATCAGTTGAATAAATAAAGGGAAACACAATGAAACTAGAATAAATAATAAATAACGAACACAATAAAATGCTATACATTATGGGATGGCTTGTGCCTATGAAACGTTAATAAGTCTGACTGTCATGCGGCATGCCAGGCGTGACTATTTAAGGTTTGTGAAAATTGTGAAGGTTTACAATAACTTCCTTTACAGCAGATGGTGAAATGACCACCCGAATCTTCTAACTGTTCTAGCTGCAATTGCAATCCCTAACTGAATTTAATTTTCTGGAATACCGTAATTTTTGTTATTTATTTCTTATCGTTTGTTTTCGGCATTGCGCAAGAAAAAATGAGGCAGGACTATAAATGCTCGTCCTTCTCAAATGTGGCCGCAGGAGCATTAAAGTCAGATAACATGTAACAAAATAACAGCCCAATGAAAATCTAGATGATCTATAGATGTTCTAGATCAATCATTTTTTATTCCCATGTTGTGCCTTATAGGAAAACAAGCCCGATTAGTTGAATAAATTTATAGGCATCCTAAGGCGCCTTAGGAAAAAAAAGGAACACTTTTTTAAAAACTGTGGTCGCTGTCTGTGTACAAACTTCATACCACAAATTGTAGAATGCTTAAAGCTGTCGTCTTTCAATGTTGTCTTTGGACTCCGATTTGTTGTAAGTAAAGACTGCAATCTATTCGTAAGCATATATCCGTTCTCGAACAGAAGCTACAAAAAAAGTAAATGAAGGTAATCGCGTAGAGGAGAGAAATGTGGAAAATAAGAATGCTGATGGCTTCAGTTTGGATGGTGTTAGCTGACATATTGATGCTCTTCACGTAATCAGCTTCTTAATCTGAACTCTTCTGATGTCTGGTGAGCCCAGAGTTCAAAATGAGCAATGCTTCTTAGAGAAGAAGCCACACTTTTTCTATGGAACTAATTCGTCTGTCTTTCCTACGCTTCTTACCCCATGTCTGGTATGTCTCTTTTTGCTTAGTACAAAAAAGCACCCTGCATTATCACTACTCAGGGTAGACCCTGTTGGTCTCAACTTAACGCCTCGACTTGAATAGTACTCCTGTTGAAAACCTTTTTGTAGGATCACTAAAAAAACAAAAAGAGTGATATTTAAATTAAGCAGAAAAAAAGCTAGCCAGATTTCACTCAAAGCATCTTTTGTAGGCAACATAAATAACTTTTTAATCTTTTTGTTTAATTTTTCGTCGCGCCAAAGCAGCAGTGAACAGAGATCTAAGATAAGAAAGCTTACCTCCGCGCGAAATTGAGTTCGAAATGAAAACGCCGTTAGCACCTCAAACCATTTATTCCTTCTGGCAAAGCCCTTCGACAAGCGTTCTACCCAGGCGCTCAGCGGTGGTATATAGTGTGCCATTCTTCCTTTGAGCTCATAGTCACGCAGCTTTCTTTCAGCTCAGAGTAAAATACTGAAAACAATTCTTTGTTTTTTTATTGTTTCTGAGTTTTTTCTACAACTACGACCATGATTGAAATCATTCTGGTTTTTTTTTCGAGTGTTGCAGACAAAGGACTCGAGGTGTTAGAGCAGAAATAATTTTGAAGATAGTGTCTTACACTATTGTTATCCACCCGTTTTCTCTCTCTCTTTCTCTCTCTCTCTCTCTCTCTCTCTCTCTCTCTCTGTGTGTGTGTGTGTGTGCGTGCGTGTGTGTGTGTGTGTGTGTGTGTGTGTGTGTGTGTGTGCGCGCATGCGTGCGTGTGTGCGTGCTCATCTTTTCGGGAGGTTAGAAATGTACGAGCAGCGCACATTGTCAAGAAAGAAGCATTAGAAAAAGCTAACAACACGAGACAAGGGTGTCGTACATTTGATCCTGGCACGAATTCTATCAACCCGATAAGTGTGAGAAACTACGTCCAAAGGAGGTGACAGACCACGCAAGGTGACAGACGTATTTGGGCTCTGCTATAGACTACAAGTTTGGATAAATCCTGTAGTCTATATCAAGGCCTTTCTTTTTCAGCCCTCCAAACCTACGACAGCTGCGCCTATGGTTGCCCAACCCGCGAACTCTTCGCATGACTGAGAGGATTTACGTTAATAATAATATAGCTCTACGTCCCAAAATTAAGACGTGATTAGGCTGGACGCCGAGCGGAGAGCTCCTGAATTTTCGACCAGCTGGTGTTCTATAAGTGCATTGACATCGCACAGTACGCGGCCCTCCACCGGTTCGCCTCCACCAAAACGCGACCAGCCATAACCTTCGGGTCAACAGCCGAGAACCCATTACCACTGCTCCACCGTGGGGATAAAGAGTTACGACAAATTGAAAACAAGAAGCATCTAATTAAGTAGCACCTAAAAACTGATCACAATAGCAATAATATAGCTATGAAGGAAATGTTAGACCATGTTGGAAATGAAGGCAACATTTTATCTTCGCAAGCAGTGATTTCTTCCTGAATGAGTTTACCATATTGAAATCAGAAAAGGAAAGACATTAAAGTAGCATGCTTGCAACCTCACTTACGAGTGCAATGTAAAAAAGAAACATGTACTTACGTTTCAATTATTAGCTATGCACACAGGTCTCAGCGCATATAGTTTAGTAAATTGACGAACCTTTATTTATCAGTAAAGCGGGATAACCCAGAGTGGTAGCTAAGCAGCTTGGACATCACGCTGCTGAGCTCGTAGACACGGGTATGGTTCCCGACTATTGTGTCCCTTTTTGAAAGCAGGAGAAATACAAGGATACACACAGAGGTAGGTTGAGGATGGAAGGAACAGAATAGAAAGGAAAGGCAGAGATGTTAACTAGTATAGAAGGACTGCTATGCTACACTGGCGCACGTTGATTAGGTGCATGTTGAAAAACTAGAGGTGGTAAAAAATAAATAGTGGTTCAGCGCTACAGCATGTGTCATATTAATATCATGGTTTCGACAAGTAAAACCACACAAATTATGAGACTCATTTTAGCAATAAAATAACCACGCAAACTGAATGAATAGAAGGGAATCCAATTATATCTATTTTGAGACATGAAGTTACAGTCACAGCGCAAAATATGGCAAAAAAATCCTAGATTCTATTGCTGATTGTTCCTACTGTAGTGAGAAAGAGGAAGACAACGATGTGCCTGTAAGTTAAGACGATATTACTTAGCAAAAAGCTTTAGTATTTAAATTTTATTTTAAAACACAATCACAGCGAAAAGGGTAGTGGTAAATGCTATACAGCGGTAACGTCTTAAAAACGAAAAATAAGGCTCACCTAGAAAGCTATTCTTACCACAATGCTCATGACAGAAATTTTTCGTGAAAGTAAACAACAGTTTTCAACTGCAGTAATATTTCACTGAGATCAATAATGAATGTGTTTGTTATTATAATAATAGTAATTATTATTATTATTATTATTATTATTATTATTATTATTATTATTATTATTATTATTATTATTATTATTATTATTATTATTATTATTATTATTATTATTATTATTATTATTATTATTATTATTATTATTATTATTATTGCAAGTGTGGATCTATGACCGATAATTTGGGCAGACGGAACACGACGAATAGCCTTGATGAATTGTGCATACTGCTCAGTTTCCAGCCAGCTAGTAAAATGGCGCACTTTTAACCAACAGTAACAAGCCTCTCTGCAGAAGGAGAATCGGCCTCGCGTTAAATTACTCGGGTACTCACTGGAGAAAAAACAAAAAGGGGGCCTCTGATGTGTGAAAAAGCCAGGCAGTGTTCGCCGCGAGGCATTTGACGATCATGGGAAAGGGATGGGGACGTTCTATGTTTTAGAAACACCTGCGCCACATTGTAAGGGCTCCACTGAATGCATGAGCCAGCTGAAAGAGACTATTAATTCGCCAGAACCAAAGCTTTTCTAAGCTCAAGCAAGGTACAAGCGGCTTGGGATGCATTGATCCTAATGGCTGCCAGCAAAAGCTAGACAGGGCATGCTGCGTGCATTTACTCTACAGTATACTGCAAAATGAAAGTATCGATCTACCCCTTTCCCCTTGGGCACGCACATGACATTAGTGTACATTTAAGAGCAAGGTATTAACGCAATAGCATTAAAGAGCTCGTTTCTTGGAAATTGTGACGTCGGCGTCAGTGTCGGCGTCGGCGTCATTGGTTGTGGGAGTAAAATCATCTTGTGCGTGACGGCGAAATTGAGCAAGATAAAAATAAAATGAATGGTAGAAAATTCTTGGTCTCGGTGATGTCGAACTTGGATCGTTGGCGTGGCAAACAGGTTTCCTACACATCCACGCGTCTGCTTGTGGATTCAAAGAAAATACCTTCCTCAGCCTAGAAATGCTGTGAAGGTAGCTTTCGTGCTTTTAAACACAGGCGTCCTGAATACATACTTCAGAATACAACATGAAATATTGCAGTAATAAGCCCCGCCGTGGTGGTCTAGTGGCTAAGGTACTCGGCTGCTGACCCGTAGTTCGCGGGATCGAATCTCGGTTGCGGCGGCTGCATTTCCGATGGAGGTGGAAATGTTCTGGGCCCTTGTGCATAGATTTGGGTGCACGTTAAAGAACCCTAAGTGGTCGAAATTTCCGGAGCCCTCCACTACGGCGCCTCATAATCATATGGTGGTTTTGGGACATTAAACCCAACATATCAATGAATCAATATTGCAGTAATAATGTGTGCTACAAGCGTACATTGCCATCGGGCGTCAGGACATGTGATTATGATAATGACTTCATGGTTGAAAGCAGGTCACCCACCATACAAAAGGCACAAAGGTTACTCAATTCCACGTAGTGGGTGCATAGGAATTTCAAAAAAAAAAAATTCACGCACTAAGTGTTCGAAGGACGTGCTAGGGACAGGATATCGCTATCATGTTCAATTCCTAAATGTGAAGCTTGAGGTTCTCCCAAGTTTCTAACAATTCAAAGTTCTCAGAGAATGCGTCGCGTTTCGTTTATCACTTGGTGTATAATCTTGTAAAGCTTTTATAAACTAATATTTGCAATGCTTGAAACATGCGGCATTGCATATGCATCTTCATGTCAAAGCCTTTTGTAGGACAAATAGATACTTCAGAAAAAAATTGTTTTAGAGTAAGCCTATGGTGCGTAAGTTGCAGGAAGGTAGCTCCTGTTCCTTATCTAGTAGTATAGAATACAGTACACTACATCTCAAAGAACTCTTTCCGAGTGCGCCGTGGGGACAGAAGATTGCAAACAAAGCTGAAGTTCCCTTGTGACAAAACGTTCCACAAGGCGATTATGCAGCTTAACCAAATCCTCAACGAATCGGGGCTGTTTTTTATCGGACGTGCTATAAAGCTGTGAAGCTAAAAGTCTCATTGCAGCATTCGAACCAATTTTCGGAAGTGCAATTGAAGAACAAAGACGTGCAACGTAGCGTTCCTCTCGAGCAAATCCCGATTGTTTGTCCACAGTTTGCGGCTACGTATCTTTCCTCAAGGAATGTTTTGCTTTTAAGCGACGTGATAGGCTTTTCTTACTCCTAATGTCAATTATGTGTGTTTCGAGTAGTATTAGCCTGTACTTCGCACTCTACTCAGCACTGCGTTCTACTTTCTGGCTATAAGCGGCTTAAATGGGGTCGTCTGGTGAACCAGCATTGATTATATTGCGTTTACTTTAGAAGCGAGAAATCCCGAATCTTCGAAGATTATGGCAGATGTATATCGCCGCAAGAGCGTGCCTCAGAACTTCTCCCATTTTCTTCGAGGCAGCACTTTCACGTCCACTCAATTTCTGTGCCTGAAGCCGAGTTAGCATTGGACCGAGTGCGCAGACTTGCTTCGCGCTCATTCTTGTGTTGACCTGGTGTTCACGGGAATGGTTACTGCGTGAAACAAATATTTTTTATTTCTGTCTTAAAAGAGTGTTTGTTTTTCATATGCGTGGTGTGTATTCTGTGTGGAAGTAGTGGCTCAATTTCGCACTACAGCTGTTTGACTACGGTGACACGTCTATCTTTATGTGCAACGTATACATGCATAAGATTACAAGTTATGGTAGCTAGTATCCGCACTACATTCAAGAATAGCAATATTTTTGGGGGGCAGTTCAACTATAGCAATGCATTTGCATGTACAAAGTGTTCTTACCAGTAACTAAAAATAGCAAGCACCCACTATATTGAAACCTTGCACAAATCGTCGCTTAGCTTGAAGGTAGCGTGGATGCTTCATATGCCAGAGTTCACCTGTGCCATAGCAAGATGGCCGCGATTGTCTTGAAGCTCTGGACTCGATATGCTACGTTTTTATTCACGAAATATTTTCGACTATTAAAGCAAAACCTTTTGTTAGAAAACGAACTGCACATCAAGTCAACCTCTTGCAAAAAATTGTTCAGGAATGGAAAGAAAACTATACCATTCTCATATTTACAGTCTCAGACAACTACTATTTATAGCTGTCACAAAAAGAACTTGATGGTCATTTAACTACTGCCATAGTATACCGTATTTCTGAAATACACAGAAACAAGTCACAGGGAAGAGTTAAGAAGTTGCCGACTGAAAATTGTGAATGAACGTTTAAAAAAAAGTGAAGCGAAGGGAAAGCTGCATGGCACAACACGGAAAATGTACATCGACAGTGTAGAAGCTTAAAATTACCGCGACAGTTTAAAGAAATAAAAGGAACGAATACATTCTTCACACACAAATTTACTTGCTAACCATTCATTGGATTGGAACTAGGAAGTGGACCGATAATGGATTCATCGTTAAAGATCAATGCGCGAATTCTGGAGCAAGTTGCATTGGTATACGAGGCCCCTGGGTGAAAGCATCGATTTTTCGACTGGTTTAACATGCCTTGCAGGGCCCATTAAACTAATGTGATTAAAGTGTTTAAAAAAAACGTAAACGAAACAGCATAAAGGACGCGCCTCCAGCAACAAAATAAAGAAACCACTCCTTTTGAAAAATGAAACCGTTAATGCTGTCTTAAAAGCAATCCAGCGGTAACGCGACTTTTCATTCTAGCCACCGTTCCTTTTTTTTTTCTTAGCCGCTACGGAACCAAAATTGTGCACTCTTGGTGTAGTAATACAGTGGCTGCCCCCCACGTTTGCTTGAATTATTAGTCATGGCCGCTAAATTAGTACTGTTCGATAAGGACAAAAAGAAAAAAGTAAGTTTCACGCATTGTTATGCAAGTATACGCATGACTTCATTTCCGCTTGAAATAAAGCATCAAAAAAATCTGACTAACTCTATAGGGGCGTTGTCATCTTTAATCAACCTGAGCTTACGCAAGCAGGCGTAATACTGACAAGGCTACTGCGCACTAGCGTATTTTGTATAATATAAGAGACCCATAAGTTTGACATTCATCATAGAAATGGAAATACATGCTCTGCTTTCTTTTCGTTTCAAACACGAAACAAACAGACTATATTTGCCAGCTTTGGCTGAGGCTCCCGAGCCGCGTCTTAGCAATCAAATAACCGTGAACGTTTGTGAGAGTAAATGCCATTTGCATGTAGAAACATCTACATCAGTAGCTAATGTAATTATTCTTTCACATCACAAAAACTGGGGCACTCTTAAGTTTCGCCTCTGAGAGTTGAACGCAATAGCAATATTCCCCCTATAGTGTGTACTTCAACCCCCTCGTGCATAGTTTTTATGATATGATGTTACTCGAAAAGCTTAAATTCTGAATTACTACAATTCATGTATTTGATAAAGCTGAAAACCGCTTGTGTCAGTGAAGCTAACCAGTGGAATCCTGGACTTGGGGCCTCCCCCCATAAAGCTCGTCACCCCTGTCCCATACCCTTACAAATATTGTTTTTAAGTGTGAATACACTTTATAAGCGACCCCAAACCATCCACCGCCGTCGGCGGCGTCCGCAGTCTTCTCTCTATCTTTAAAAGAAAGAGGACTTGGCGGGCCGCAGGGCGACGCTCTACCGAATAAGCCTCGGACGCGACGCTGATATCGGTGTCAGTAACGCGCCTTATACCCCCTCCCCCTTCACTCGCTCCTCCGCTCTCCTCGCTCGCTGCAGCTGCGCGCGCACCCCTCTCTCGCGCGCGCCCGCCTTCTCTCTCAGTCTCCCGTCGAGAGCGGGTCGTGAGGGGGAGTAAAGTTAAAATCCGTTGGCATTCGCCAGTGAGTTAACGTAAACTCCCCCGTGTGATCAAATTGCGATTCCCAGGAACCATTACACCATAAATGCACCATAGTGTGATTAATAAATATAATAGTGCGAAATAATATCCATAAATCGGTTACATTGGATATCTGAAATATCCAATGTAACCGATCAAATCATTCTGAATAGTGCCTTTTATAACATTGTGAAGTGGTGTGATTTATGGCAGATGTCAATTAACTTCGATAAAACAGTATTTATACGAATGACCCACAAGAAAAAACCCCTACTATTTAATTATTCCACCGCAAGTTTCACACTTTCTCAGGTAACTAACATTAAGTATCTTGGCCTTTGGATTACCAATGACCTTAGCTGGACTAAACATATTGACTCCGTAATTACAAACGCTAACCGAAAACTATTCTTCCTTCGAAGAGCTCTAAAACATTCTAATCCCACGGTGCGTACTCTAGCGTACAGGACTATCATTCGCCCAGTGTTAGAATATGGAGTGATTATTTGGGACCCCTTCACTAAAGCTAACATAACTAAATTGGAAAACATGCAGAAAAAGGCAGTCCGCTTTATCTTTAATAGCTTTGGACGCACCTCTATAACTGAACTCCTACATCGTGCCAATGAGCCTTCAGTTACCGAAAGAAATCGTTTAATACGGCTACAATGTCTTTATCAAATAATTAAAGGGCATTACAAGCTTGATGTTTCCAATATCATTTCCTTTTCTTCTGGGTACGCCACCCACCAAAGGCATCAACTTACAATAACCCCTTTCCGGTCCCGAAATAACTGCTTCAAATATTCCTTTTTCCCTCGTACAGTAACTCAGTGGAATGGACTAACTAATAACCAAGTGATGGAGCCGTCCTTAAAGTTGTTTGCAGCAAATTGGACCTGATTTTTCACATCATGCCGTTCTATTTTTTGTTTGTTTGTTTGGTTTATGCATTCTTGAGTGCCAACATTGTGAAAATTATATCTGTAACCACCCTGCTAAAATCTCTGTAATAGGGATTGCAGTATGAATAAATAAATAAATAAATACCCCTCATAGCATCACCCCGTGTATTCGCACTTAACCATGTTCACCCTCGGGGAAATGCTTGGGATTTTTTTTTTGTTTTTTTCTTTCACATATAGCTGCATTCTGTGTAATAGGTAGCATGCCTTAAACCAGTTGATATGCTGCCACAATGTAGTTATTAGAATGCTCAATAACGTGTGCGCCTTTAGTGATGGGTGGCCAGCCTTGTAGCATGAAGTCGCTATGATAACCACATGTTCTAGCACTGAACCGCTTCTAACACGCAATATTACTGCAATATTACTGCGGTATCACATGTTGCATAGTAAAGACTTTATACAGGGCGGGTGTATTTGTGAAGCATAAAATTTGTTTTCACTGCATCTCTTAGCTGAGATTATGTCATCACTGAATATCCATGCAGACGCTTAGCTGTGTGGTAGAAGTTATAACTCCTGTTCGCCACGCAAACTGCGGGGTGTAATCTTCACGTGGAAGCGAAAATTTTTATCATTTAGTTGATTTTCATCTTTCTCAGTTTTTTTTCGCGCACGGACAAAATCAAAAATTCCAACTCACAATAAACGACGCCGATGCAGGAATTTCTGCGAAACGAGCTATTTCATGCTATCGTGTTGAAACACAGTTGTTGACATATCCGAAATGTGAATCCCATCTTGAGAGTGGTTTCATAAAGCTGTACTTCATATCACACTCTAAAACACACAAAAAACTAAATAAAGAAAAAAAACAGCTTGACATGGACACTGGCGTTATCCTACGAGCACCCTCGCTGCTCCCTATTGGCTGATTGAACCAGAGGCAAGCTGTCGGCAAGTTCAAACTGTCAGAAGTACTCTGTCAGTGCCGGAATGTCTAAGAATCACATCTATCCGATAAGACAAAGAAGCAAACAGATTTCACAGGGTTTGGTTGAAGGACAGGATGCTTATAGATGACCGCTAATAAGCAACCCGTCAATCGCCTCTTTCACTGCCTTAATCAAAGAAAAGTGAACGAATAAGCAATATACGAGTAGTTCCGAAAGAAGATTGAGCATGGCTTTCTAATTAGCTAAAAAAAAGAACATTAACGCAGCTTGCCGAAAGTTGCTCAAAGGTGGCTCATAGCAGAGCTGGTAGAGAAGATTTATAAGGGTAAAAAGAGAACAAAAATTAAGAACATAAGGAAGTGACGCAGTGACCGTTCATGAAGAAGATAAGTTTTGCTGCGCCACACTACAAACTGGACTTGCTACGCTGTACTATACATGGCTACACTTTCAGTGATCTTTTTCATCTTCTTTATTGTATCTTGCTGCTTCATACTTCTTTCTCCCTCTCTCCTCTAATATTTCATTGTTTCTTCTCTTCCGTTTTCTATTGATTTTTGTCTAAATTGTTCTCTCACTATGCCTCTTTATGCAGCAGTTGGTCTTTCACCTTTGCTTTTTGTTTGTTTCTTTTCTTGTTCCTTTCTCTCTCACTCTCATTGTAGCTTGCCTCTCACCTTCTGTATTTTTATCTGTCTTCCCTTCAATTCTACCTGTCTGTTTCTATTCTTTCCTTCCTGTGTGCTTTTTCCGGTGCCTCCCTATCCCATTCCTTTGCTCTGCTGTACTGTGCAAAGCTATGTTCTCCCAGCGTGTGTGGACATCACTCTGTCATAACTTCCGCTGATGGCAAAAACAAAGGTTGATTGATTGATTGATTTACAGCGTTGCGAAACCCTCTTTTCTATTTCTTTTCTTTCCATTTTCATCTGAGAATAACGCTGATCGCTTTCACTTTTTATGATTTAGAGCTTTGAAACCTCAATGAAGCCATTTGGAGGGATCCTTGAAAAATCTGAAACATGTTTGCAATACGTTTTTATTGTTTAAACTGTATCATTGCGACGAAAGCATGTTTTTCTTTGACAGACATACGGATGTTCTTAACGTCATAGAAGGCTGCTGTTGCGCTTCAATAAATAAATTTTAGCGCTGATGATATGATTGTGCTTGCAGTGCCTCAATTGATGCCGGCAAAGCTCGCATTACAGGCTGAGAAATGTCTCTACGTTTTATTTATTTTTATTATATCAAATATAAATGAAATAATGTGCGCTTGTTTACCACAACACATGATGAAGCTCAAAAAAATACCGGAGAACTGTTTTTTTTCTGCTTGAGAAATGTAGAGTACCTTGAGCCGCTTTTATTTAAACTAATTAAAACTGTAGTTGTTTATAACCAGCCTTTTCCGAACCTAAGTTTGTAATAACACGAATCTACAAAGTTCTAACATACGCGATAACGCCAAAACGACCGCAAAGCCGCATTCTTATAGCCTGAAACATCTAAACAGACTTATGACGAAAACGAAGGTGCAAATCTGCGTTTTCTCGAGTCTTCCTTGCATCAGCAGCAACACTTGGAAACTCGTACCCCGGAGCACGCACATATAGTAGCGCGCCTTTCACACAAGCCCCATCAAAAGTGAAAATTTCTCGCTTCTGAATGACTGACCACTCGAAACATAACGCCAACTCTGAAATCATGTCAAAGAAAGAATTTTTGTTTATCGCGTTAAGTCGCAAAGCACTGCACACGAAAATCTCATTTGGTTCACGAACACTTACTTTTATGACTGCTACAAACAAGGCACGAAGACACGAGATGTCCTGCCATCACCATAACTTGATTACGAAAACCCCATCAAAAGAGTGCCGAGGCCGGCAAGATCCGGATGTCATTGGTTCCGAGGGCAGGAGGTGTGAAGTGCGTATAGACATAGCCCGACCCGCTGTGTAAAATGTGTAATATTGTCGGAGCTGCTATGTTCAGATCGGTCTTCTTCGCGCAAAAACAATGCAGCCAGCTTAATGTTACCCTCTCTGAACATTCGCTCACAAGCGTTTGAACCTTCACATTCGCCCTGTTGAGTGCCCCTGTTTTGCATTTGAAATTACGGTTACCAGAGCGGAAAAGGTCGACACCTGGCTTTTCACAGCGTTGGAAGAGCCTTGAATTCCGTCCGCAAGCACTCCGGTGTGGTCGCGCATGCTGATGTGATCCGGCGATGTAGACTATTTTTCTCCTGCTGCATCAAATCTTCAACGTACCGTAAAAAGCGAAAGGAAAAGACTGAGTGAAATATAGTAAACCAAACGCAATCTACGCAGTTTTTTGTCGTCTGTTTTACGACATAGCATACACCAATTGAAGTAGCCTTACATCGGAGCAAGGAGCCGCTGTTCATCGTGCGTCCTTGTGCGTGCTTCGCTCATCTCTACGGATGCCTCGTATGGATACTAAGAACCTATGTGCGCTTTTCTTCACTACATTCACTCAAAATTCTTACTAAAGCTGTGCAGCGTGGGTTGATGAAATCAATTAGTGTTCTGGAAAAAAATATAGGTAAGGGAGTTTCGAAAGTTTTCTGCGTGATTATGTGCGCGTTAGCTTGTTCTTATTTAACAATTCGATGACAGTCGGGGTTGAGAATAGCGATGTGTATTTAGGTATGTTTAGGTAGTTAATGCAGCTTGTGCGTTGCCTGCACAGACTTGCGTTAGGTATGTATTGTTTGATTAACGAGAGTCCTAAAGCCGAAGGCAAATTTTGTTCTATTACTATGCGCAACAAGAACAAGATCGTTCCGGAAGTCAAGCTTGGTTCTTCGAATATAAAAGTGCGTTTGGGAATAAGCTCAAATTAGAAACTGTTTGCCGATACGAGATAAGCTTTTTCTTTGTTTCGCTTGAAATACAAATTATTCAAAAGATCAAATGTTTTTCTAGAAGTGCCTTTCGCTGAGGGAGAGCAATACAGATAAAAATAACACGACGCACTTTTTACACTAAAGTTACCAGAAAAACGACAAAACATACCATAGCATGACAGTGAATACAAGGAAATCTGGTTATGCCAGCGCAAACAACACCCAGGTACGCGACAGGAATCCAAGAACCATGAATGTTGCATGCCAAGAAGGGCCGCAGGGTCCGCTCCTTGTTTTGTCTTTGGGGACTTTCTAAAACTTGATTGCGGCCAAATACAACTGGATTCTCGCCTGAGGCAACGAATCTAAGTACTCGTGTCCATGAACATGAAATAACATCGCAAGAAGCTCTTGCTCCGACGGAACTGCGATGTTTCTTACCGTGCATTGTCACTTTGCCCTGGAAGCATGTTCATACATATATGCAGGACGTGAACAGTATGTGGTTGCAACAAAGGCGTATGGAAATGGTCGATTCAGGAAGGGATGAGAAGGATGCCCCAGAACGGCTCACGAAAGATATCTTAAACGAACTGGAAAAAGCAAAAAACAAAATACATGTGAGAATGCCCGGGCCTGTTTCCGGGAAAGGTGGTCCGGCAAGAAAGAAATATTGATGGCCCTGTAGCTGGACAGTTCCATG
Organism: Rhipicephalus microplus; assembly: GCF_043290135.1. Taxonomy (NCBI): domain Eukaryota; kingdom Metazoa; phylum Arthropoda; class Arachnida; order Ixodida; family Ixodidae; genus Rhipicephalus; species Rhipicephalus microplus. The sequence continues at coordinate 42,748,326 of NC_134703.1, forward strand.
AAATAAACGCGTATCAAGTTTGACTGAGAAAGACAATCCGTGCATGGTGTGCGAAAATGTATGCCAAAAAAAACGTAATTCAGGACGAGTTGTGAGATGTCCCCGCAATGGTTAAATTGAAAGCACCAGTGACATTGGAAATACGAATGCCGAAGTGTAGGAAAACCCAATGAATTTATGCATTGAAGAAAGTCAGGGTGGTCGAGACAAAACAAAGTAATTCGGTGCATTGTGAATCTAGCTGAAAAAGAAAGAGCTACGCGGACAAGATGAAGTGCCTGGGTCAATCTTTTGTATCCGTTCATGTCAATCTTTCGTCCACTGCGTAGATTTTGAAAGATGTCGGTTTGTAACAGACACTGCTTCTTCTTCTTTTTATAAAGCCTCTATTGGAATCAATAAAGAAAATGAGTCGTACAAAAAGCCTTATAGCCCCCTAACTCTGTAACGTGGTATTTGTACTGAGCAGGCTAGTCCTATATCAAGGTATTTGCCCTGTTAGATTAAGAAGCGCAAAACTAAATCGTACACCGTTAAACACAGTGGCGTTAAACGCATTTTGTGTTCACCCGTTCCGACCATTAAACCAGGAATATTCCGTAGACAAGAAACAGCACTGATTAGTATTTTACAGAAGTGGAATGTCCTCGACAATACATAAATTACGTCACTGGAGAAAAATGTCCCTCATACCGTCCACAAAAGGTAGTTTTGCGCTTAACATCACATACGGTGAGTCACACTCGTGTCTTATTCAATTGAGCGAATTCGTTGCAATAACCCCCTCGCCAGTACAAGGTAGCCTATTAGGCTCAGCCATGACTATCCTCCCTGCCTTTCTTTATTCTTTTCTCTCTCTTTCACACTGGTTCGTCCGTTGTAACAGCAGATTCACCCTCCTTTTTGGTAAAATGTACTAGTTAATAACGAAAGATGAAAGAAAATATATAGGACCAGATATACACGAATTCATCCATCCTTCTAGTACGAGAATAATTTCAGTATAGCTTGGAAGCTGTTGCTCATGAATTGAGGGTTATGTTGGTAAGTCCAATGCTCTCCGGGTTGAGTACCATCAAACACAGGTCTTTTGTGTGCATGTATTCTTAGTATTGAGACGCTGGGCTGAAGGTAACGTAGGCGGCAAAAAGTTGCGCATACGCAATGAAAGGTGACACGGTTTCGGCCCCATGAGAATGTTCTACCCTACTGGAAGAATAATGACGGTGGTGGAAGACGGCACATGTGCATGGAACGTAAGCAAGTTTGTAAAAATTTCTGAAAACTATGCAAAGTATAGGAAGCTTTGAAGCTGAAGCCTCGAAGATGGATAGTCTGTTTTCTTAACGTGACATTGCAAAAGCAGGGGGACGCGCTAGATCATGGCCAACTGCGCTTGCTTTTCACAGCGAAAAAAATTATGATGCAAAAAAAAAAACATTCTAATGTAGGCAGGTTTAAAGTTGTTATTAGGGCAGAAAATGTACCGTGAGCTACCGCACAAGTCCGCGAACCGTAATTTCACTTCTTTTGTTTCTGCTATATTGAGGAAAATAACAGGTGTCTTGCCACCTTTTTCACACTGGAACCTCAAGTTCTCAACTCCCTCTTCTCGTTCGCTCACTGTCCTGAGCCCAACAACCTTTTCGCTTGAAGATTCGCAAGCCAAAAATAATTGTCGAGTAAACACTAAAAAAAATTGTCTCTTCCTATTTCTCTGCGTCAAGGCTTTACAGTGACTCGCATACGTAACAACCGTAAATGTAGGCAAAAATTGAGAGGCACGAAGTTTCATGAAGGTTAATTTATCAAAACCCTACACCAAACAACGAAGACTCATTTAAATTTGAAAAGAAGTTAGCGGAATTATGCACATTCACACAGGTGAGTAGGCGAGCAGTGGTCATGTCTTGTGAAAGGGAAAAAGAGATGAGAACAGAGCTGGTGATACGAGCTAGAAGTGATGTAATATTTATCTTTAATGACAGACATGCAAATCACATGAATATCTCGCACTAGTACTGTAGTTTTTGCAAATGCATGAATGGATGGCAGCAAAACGTCGCCGTGTTCTACAGGACTCAAGCGTGGCTACTCTACAAATATCTGATAAGATAAATTATTCTATTATACGATAAATTAGAGCAATCATTAAGCGCTGTATATTCGCATATTTGCTTTACTGGCAATGGCGAATACTTTTGCAGATGATGACATTGGAAGAATGTTTCGTTAACTTAATTATTTCTGCGTCTATTCTCTGCACCGCTAGTATATGTTTTGATACCTGCAGTACAACTCGCTTTTGGTACGAAGGTTTTGGGACGTTAAACCCCACATATCAATGGTACGAAGTAGATAACTTCGAACTTGTCACGGCTTTGTTTTGTCTGTATGACACCTCAAACAGATAGCTGTTTCTCGGGAAACCTTTGCCGCCAGCAGCGGCCGTTATTGCAGGGGATGCTTAAATGCTTAAAAGATTGTCGTACGACAATGATGCAATACAATAATGATGACAAGAAACAGGGTCATGGCAATAACTTACGCCATTCAAAGCACTGCGACGACAGACCGATGGTGATAGAATGACTTGAACAGCAACTGTGGTTCTTCAACCACGTAAGCTGCAAAAGTACCTATAAGTTGAGTGTATCAGAAACCTATAGCAAGACATGGGTCAAAATCGTGAAGGTCTGCTGATCGTAACCCTACTTGATAGTAAACCAGCTCAGCTCATGTATCGTACTTTCTTGCAATTTTTCTTCCACGCGTTCTCAAACTACATGAAACAAGCTGTGTGTCTACGTACACAGCCTTTCAGTAGTATTATATTAGCAGTAGTAGTAGAAGTAGTAGTAGTAGTAGTAGTAGTAGTAGTAGTAGTAGTAGTAGTAGCAGTATTAGTAATAGGGGGGTAATGGTAGGGGTACGCAGTTTTCTGTTACTGAGACAACCGATCTCTACTTGCATTTATAGATGTACTACTGTTAATTCTAGTCGTGGCAGCCCTTTAATTGACAACAGCGACTGCAGAAATCCAGCGTGTTTTCTGTCATTTCTTCCAGGTAACACATTGATTCGGGAACCACCGAAGTTTTTCGTGATTACGTCTGAGTTTCGCAGCTCATCTTCACTACCAGTATAAATTAACAATTCTTCACAACACCAAGAGGAGCATTTTTTATGACAAGAGATGAAATTGCATCTCTGGCGTGACGACGTATTGCGCTCTCAAGGATAAAGTGAACATTGCGAAATGATGATGACGAAATAGCAGCGAATCAATGATTACATCAAAATGAAGACGCATGTTGAGGCAAATAAAGACGTGCAGGGGCACCTTACCTTTGCGTGACTTTCGGCGCTTGTTTGCAATCGTTATGATCCAAAGCGGCCAGTGGTAGAATACGGGAGGGAGCAAGCAGGCGTTAGCACGCAGAAAACTGAGTAAAGAGCAGAAATATTCCAATAACATAAAACAGTTACGAAATCATGCGCTAATGTCACGCTGAAGACACTGAAATTAATAACCGAATCTAGATTTAATTGAACACATCCAATGCAGTACCTAAAGTTTGCAAAGACATTAGAGTTCCACGGCAGTCATTGTATACCTCTCTTTATTTCCGGTCAGTAATCTCACTCTTAACTTTCTTTTTGCGTTCCTTCAGTTCTGCGAATGTAAGCCGCATGGCATTCTCTGCGGCTTGGGGTTACGGCACAGGACTGTTCAGGGGGAGGCTAAGCACTAGAAAATCGCTGTTATTTTATTTTTTTTATTTTGTTCAATGGACAACCAACCACTGTGCGGTGCTCCCAACTCAAGTCAAGAGCTGCTGCATTGGCGCGGTGCTCCTTTGATGGGTGAAAAGCATGCATTGCCTGCACCCGGCCAGGCTCCCGACGGAGACCCCAAAAAGAGCGTATGCGTGTGTTGGTTCAAAGTGGAGGTAATGCGCTTTTTGAAGCCCACTGAGCGCCCGTGGGAAAGCGCCCCGGGAGAGTCATTGCTGAACCACCATGGCGTGTTGGGTGCGCTCTTTGCCCCGGGCTTCTTCGGCTCGGTGGGTCACGACTCGGCGTAAAAAGCGCACCGCCAGTGGTAAAAAACTTTAAACAAAACGGAACCATTTTTTATATTTTTTAGGATGGCATTACAGAACTTATTCACAGGTTGACCGCTGCTGAATACGAAAACTGATGTGAGAGTTCTGAAAAGTGAACGCTATAGTGTTTGTTTTTTTTTTTGCAAAAGAAGATAAATGCAGCAGCTTTGGTCAGATTTCTTAGATTCTGAGCAAACGTAGTGATGTGTTCTTCGGCAAGCCGCGTCATCTGCAGCAACTTCACTCTTTAAGCATGGCCTCGGCGATTAGCTCCGGCTCAGCAGATGTATCTAATCACGAAAACCGCGATTAAAGATACTTGCTCACATTGCGTTGCGATGTTTGTACATTCATGGGAGATATTTTTTAGTTGTATAATTTTTGTGTTATAGAATTACTGCTAATCAACAACAGGAGTTGCCTTTCAAAGTTCGCGTTTCTGATTCTTCAATTTTCTCGCCAAGAAGCCGGCTGCTCTTAGTATAGGCTCTGGAGGGGCAGATGGTATTTTAACATAGAAACACCTCGCGCATCAGTTCCGTGAGCAGTGCATCGATGCTATTGTCCATCTCCTCTAGGAAGCTTTGTTGTTGCTGGCGCTTGGATGAGGCGTCGCAGGCAGGGGCAAAAGTAAAAGGCGAAAAACAATTGTTCGTAAGAGCAGTGCGGCGCTTCCTTACAGAACGGTGCTATATTTTTCGGGACGAGCGCTACTCAAGAAGAGTGGTTAGAAGCTAAATTAAAGAAGGTAACTTATTATTGGCAATATGTACAAGAATATGTTTTTCAATTATCAAAACATAACAGTTTCAAAAATCTGATCAATTATATACAAAATCAAAAGAAAATATATCTGTTCCGCAATAAGCGACTTTTTATGCGTTCTGTACAACTCTGGCGCTCTCATATATTGATTTGCAAAGTGCACAGACGCCCAATGCATAATCGTCTTCCTTATCTCAATTTACTAATTGTGGCCCACACAAGGGGCCGCTCAAGCGCAACCAAGAGTGGAAGGGCTCGTATGAGTGAGATCAGGTTCTCAAAGGTTTCTGTTAACGCAAAATCACGCCTGCTCAAGGCTCCTGAGGGACTCTCGCGACGATTGCCATATCCAAAACAATGACACGTGTAGTATTAGATGGCGCTGTGCGTGGTCTCAATATTTTTGTCTAAATCACATGGTTAACTTACCTATTTCAGCACAGTAATGGAATGAATTCTTAAATGCCACACCAACCGACAGCCAACGCCCTCTTGTATACCATATACGCGCACAGATACCGCTCCCCTATCATGAACTCAAACATGAACGTGCTTATGTGTAAATAGTTCAGGCCTATAGCCGGTGAGGGAGGGGGGTTGTCCACCTCCCCCCCCTCAAAATTCGAATGGATGAGGGTGTTTTACCAAGCACAAATAATTAAAACAGGTATTTTTCATGACCTTCAACAAGTGCTCCCCCATCTTGTATGAAAAACCTTTCTGGCTACGGGCCTGATGTAGAATCATATCATGTGGCCATATGCGGGGTGCTCAGACGCACCGAGAACTCCACCGTAATTGTCCTCTTTCTTCCGGCTCAATATGCACATCCGCGGCAGCGATGTTCTTTCTTTCGTTAAGTTTGTATCATAGTTTTGTGCCCTTCGCAAAAGCAAGGAACCAACCGCAGTTTGCTTAATAAGCTGATCATTGCCAATATTTCGGCTCTCTACACTATATGCCTGAGTTCCTTAATACTATATACCGTTATTATGAACCAATAGAATAATTTAAGGTGGGTTAATTAAAGAATATCGTGTATAGCTTTTATTGGCACAAGATGACACGAAAAGTTTATTTCTGACTCCAATATGGGATGCAAAAACGTCAAACCTAGCCTTTATTTATTTTTCTAGCTCAGGCGTATTCTTCGATTTCGGTTCAGACCGTTTTATCCCATTAGCAATTCGGTCTTTGAGCTTTTGCGAAAGAAAAGCGCCGAGGCCGCTTAAGTGGCAAGTCGTCGGCGAATGCCTAAAAGTGGCCTTCACCGTTGACTCATTATCGCCTAATGAATATTCCAGGTTCACATTCCTCCGCAAGGTTTGAGTTCATCTTGAAAGGAACGAAAAATACTCGAAAGCCCGACTCGCGCTCATTAAGGAAAAAAGACTCGGTACTTATCTTCAGCTGCCATTGCGTTTGCACTGGGCAAATGAAGAGCAAGAGAATGTCAAGAATAAATTAAAGTGGGCAAAGGAATTAGTTGAATATAATCCCTAGAAGAGAACACAAAGTTAAGGCAAGTGCAAAAAAAAAAAACGAATTCATGAACCTATAAGACGATTCGGAGATCTCCGCTCCCACGCTGAAGGAAGTTCTCGATTCGCACCACGAGAGTGAATAAACGGCTCTACTAATTGTGTGTCTGAAACATCGGGCATTGTACAGCAAAAAGAATGAAAACTTTAGGATTTCTTGTTTCGGGCTTACGTGAGACAAAAAAAACACAAGTTTTTGCGAAATTACATAGTCCTGTTTTTTTTTGTTTCACAAACTTAATTCTTCCACTTTCGTGGCAAAACAGTTGAAGATTGTTATTAAACTCTAAGTAAGTAAGGTCGTTTTTAAAGACTACTAGGTGACTATACCAAAAACAAAGAAGAGCTCATAGTTTAGAGTCCCCTGGTTGTCATCTCGCTACTTGTCATTGCATTTCGCACGAGGAGTTTTGTAAAGCCACACGCTCATAATAAGCATGATTGTGAAGCTCTCATGATCAAAGAAGTTATCTTAAAAACTTATCTTTTCAGTATAGATGAGCTTTCACTGATACTTTTAAATTAAGTTTTCGTCAAAAACCATTTTGGGGCAACTTCTTGGTCTTGAACATTGTTTTTTTTTGTACTTCTATAACAGCCCGACTTGCCTGAAATTTCACTCACATATTCCTCAACATGTGGAAGGTGCAACTTGATGCCACCTATGTAATTATTACAAACCTGAAGTAAGCATTTAGTACGGGCTGGAGGTTCTGAGAATTTTCACAATATTTTTTTGTTTTTTTATTAAAATGTCTTATACGCACTCTTTTCAGAGTAATTTGCATTCTACAGGTAATGTCGAGCAATATGAGTCTTTAATGGCTCAGAACCATAACGTTTTTGTGGCATAAAATACTTGTCCAAAACAATTTATACTTTGCACATTGTCGTGGCATAAAACAAAATCAGTGCAACTTACATGAAAACTGAATATATATTGTAAATCAGCATAAAAGGTTATGTATACAGCAAACATTTTTATTACCCTCGGCTACAAAGGGAAACTTCTATTCGAAATATATCCCCCACAAGCAGTAAACGTTGTTTCTTTTTCTGCTATTAGGTAAAAATTAATTTAGCTCGTGCTCTTGGTTTGCTTTTATAGGCACAAATCCTTGGAAATGCTTCTATTCGGAACCTTACTTTTAATGTACTTAAAAATGTTTTGTCAGGAGCTAGGTATGCTGGGTATTAGGGCCCAAAAGCAACATTGACCACGATTACCCAGTTTTTGTTTAAAGTAAATTTACTTCTGGAGGCCTAGGTGCTTGTATAAAGCTCCATCTGTTCCTCCCTTGAATAATAGTATTCATTATAAAGTTGTTCATAATAACACCATTTTAATAAAAGTACAGGAATGGAGACTCGGATACCTCAACATGCACACATTAGAAGAATTTACACAGCCTAAATGTTCACAAAGGAAAAACATTGAAGGGTATACTTTTATAGCATCTAGAGGAGGTGTCTGGAATACCACACTCTAGGAAAAACGGTAATTCCCCCGGGAGCAAATGACAGGCACACACGCAAATACAAGAAGGGTTCTCTTTTATTTAGTGTGCTCGCAATGTCAGAAGGTGAACGATAGCAGGGATTGAGCGAACCTGTGCACATGGAAGAACTGGATGCGTTAGTGACAATGAAAGCTCACGAAAGCAAAATTACATCATACGGTGATAGACGTACAAGCGGTGTTCCCATACTCTAAACTTATATTGAACGACGCAGTTAAATATTCTAATGTCCGCAAAAGTCTAGTAGTTTGAATTCAAGTGCTTCCCGAGGACTATTTCGGCGCAATGAATAAAAAACTCTGGATGTGCACAATAAGCCCAAGTCTAGCGCTCTTTCAAGTTGCTCATCGAGTCACCACTTCTGCGCACCAATGCATGAGACCCCAAATCCTTTGAAAGCAGTAATTAAATTGTGCTAGAGCAGCAACAGCTGCGACACCGTGTCCGTTGTCAACAATTTTTTCATGGCGAAAGCTGATATGAAATTAGAACAAGGATCATTTTAGACGCCGTAGTTGTCCGCCGCCACCGGTGTCCGTAACCACTATCACACTAAATAACAAAAATAAAAATGAGGTAAATAAAAAATTCCAAGGACATAATGGGGTTTGATCCCGAGTCTTTGCGTGTGAGTCCAGTTTTCTATCACTGAACTCCTCAGCAAACTTACCCTAGGCAGGCTTCATGTCGGAAAAGCAATTGCGTTAATATGAGTAATAAATGGTTTTAGAACTGCACAAGAACAACCAGATGTCACAAAATGAAAATTGCGTAGCGAGCGAGTTGTTGAATGCACCAAAATATCAGAAAACCTTCAGACATAAATCTTCATCGTCGTCGGCCTCAAAGAAAAAAATTCACGAAATTTCTTGCAAGTGTTTAGCGGCTACCACGTTTCTCCCAAGAATGACGAAGAATGGTACAGTAACCGCCTCCCAACTACACAAAAAGTATAATTTATGGTGTAGCGGGTACCCTGCAAATGTGCTTGTAGCAGTTACTCAAAGAGTGTTGCAAAGAGGCTCTAGAAAGACCGCTTTCCTAGCTTTCGCTGTGACTGGGCTGCGGGTTCTTCGCAGGCCTGGAGGTTTATTTATTACTTATTTATTTATTTATTTATTCATTCATTTATTAGTATACTGTGTGTGCTAATAATGTAAAACAAAAAGGGGTAAATATGAAGCAGTTACCTAAATTCTTTTTATATTGAAATGATGAATAGGAGAGAATGATGCCGTTTTAATGGCATCGACTACTCCTCATCTCGCGGAGAAAATAAGCAGTAAAAAATAAATCATAGGAAGAATTATTTAAAGCCATCTTTTTACGTTCAAGAAAGCATAGCTCCTTTAACATTGCTGCATTATTGTTTAGTGTAACGTGCTTGTAATGATTAGACACAGAGTCCTTGTAAATTCTCTCAGGCAATAAAAATCTTTCGACATTCCCGGATCTTCCCAGGCTGAAGTGAAGCAAATAACGGTACGCATTTGGCTGGATAAAAACAGCGCGAACTTTTAAAGCGGAAGCAGCATGCTATATAAATTAAAAGTAAACAACGAGCTTACACACAAAGGCATGGCTACCTCAGCGTCATGACAGCTCTTCCAGTGCTCCGAAGAGCCACAGTATATGTAGAAACAAAAATAAAATAATCTACATTTTACTTGTAGCCACGGGATACTAAGAAAAATACAACTGGAAAAGTGCAGGCTGTTTAACAAAGGAAATATATAGGGTTCCATAGAAGACGGGAAACACACTGTGTTGAAGAGGCAAGAAGTGCTAAGTACGTCATTACAGAGTGTAAGTAAAAAGTGAGAAATTAAAAGAAACACGCAAAATGTATAAGAGAAAAACAACAAAGAAACCTCTTTGTTTGAGTTGGAGAGGCTCGTAAAAACAGTATAACTCGCAAAGCGTCAGCAGCCATCCATTGGCCCCCGCTTTGGTTTAGAAACACGGCGATTTATCGAGCGTGCCCCCATATTTCATTTCCGGTGACTGCGGCAGACACTTCGCGCCTCTGGTTTCTTTTTTTTTTTTTTTGATCCCGCTGTTCATAGTCATCTTCACTTAAGTTGGGAGACTGAAGGCACAGAGTGAGGGCGAGTCAGCTGAAAGAAAAAAAAAAACGGTACTGGCCAATCATTTTCCAACCAGTAGCTTGCCAATCCTTTAGTAAAAGTGCATCAAAATTAATATATGAAAAACAAAGCCTACGTATAGGCACCGCATGTGAAATAAGTATGGTAGATGGGCTAGCTGTTTTATCGCTAAAATTTAATGCACATAGCCTTCTATTGAAGAAATGGTGACACACCCTAATAACCCAGTATATACGTGCTTGGCGATAAATGATATTGTGTTTTCGGAAGCAACTTTACGTATGGCACAGATTTGCTTGTTTGACTGCGTGTCATAAAGTGGGACTGCAAGTTATCTCAATGTCTGTCTTTAATTTTACTAATTCGCTGTTTTGACTGGTGAGGGGCCATTTTCTTTATATTTAATTTGGCAAGCCTGTTTTATTTTTCGTCTTACTGCTTGAGAAGTGATGGGAGGGTGAACAGTACTTTAATAAAAAGAATTAGTAAATAAGGAGAAGTAGTACAGCGACTATCAAGCCTCTCAATTTTTTAACATACTGCTTGGTCATTGCCTACTAAGGTGCCAGTGAGAATTGAAATACTTGAAGATGGTAGTGTTTTCACGCGTTGGTTTCATCCCCTTCACTTGCATGATATGTCATCATTATTTTGTATTGTATTATATTACACTATATTTTAATGTAATATACAATATATTTTATTGCAAGGCAGCTATGCTAACCACTATACGATGAGACAGCAAATTAGGTGAGCAGAGGAGAAGAAATAGTTTGCAGGTATAACGTGCCAGCAGAGAGCAGTACATGCTCAAGCTTGATACTGTCTCCGTTGTACAAAACAATCATTATATGCTAATGATGATAACAATATACAGCATCAAATTAGTTATTCTTAACCTGGCTTCTTCAACGAGGTACGTAAGCGAAACAAAGAAAGTCCTAAGGGCGCACTTCGACCTAGAATGAAAAATATCTAGATGGCTCTAGTCGCTGCTACATACGAGCTTACGCCATTTTAAATAACTAATGTTGTGGAGTCCTCAAGCGTGATCCTAAACACGTTATTCTCCTTGTTAATGAACCGAGGAGACAATTTTCACAGACCGTTTGCAGCCACCTCACGCTGGCCACGCCATCTCTAGCAGATAAACCACTCCATGGCTGCGCCTTCATTGCTAGGAGGGAGGGCAGGATCCCCCCAGGACAGCGTGCTGCGCGTTCGCAAAAGACAAAGAGACAGAGAAGATCGGGCTTCATAGCCATCACACAAGTGGTGTCACTTGCTTATTAACATTTGCTTGTATTCGCCTTCTGCTCCCACACTACCACTTTTAGGTCGTTGAAAAGTAACTAAAAAGTTTTTGTAGGCACGAAGCAGCTTTTGGCCGGGGCTGTGTCCGTCCCTCGGCGACCGTCCGTTCCTCCATTGCGCATGCACCAACTTGCCCCCACTCCTCGCGTGAGCAGTTAGGAGATGTTAGGAGGTGGGGGTAGGTGGTGGCAAAGCGCTGCCTCCACTTCATATTTTCTCTCTTTTTTATTCTATGCGACCTCTGTGCGCTCGTATATATAGAAATGCTGTATGCGCTCACTTTGTTGCACTCTAGTTGCAGCGCTGGGTTTTCGCTTTGCGGTACACACATGGCAATGCACACAAATGGAAGAGTGCGTAACATCAGCGAGACAAAACATATACACAGCTACACGTGTGCGTCATTTGTGTTTCCAGAACGTTTTGCGCGTCAATTGTGCGTGAGCAACACGGAGAACGTTTGATCTACTTGCCATTCTTCGCATGGCATTTCAATTTGTTGCTGTCGCAATAATTGCTTCGCCTTTGCGAGAAAGCTGTGACTTTTTTCTCTTTTTTTTGCCTAGACGTTTTCTCTTTTTTCTCTGTGTTTCTCTTTTTGTTTTCTATCTTTTTGTTTCTATCTCTCGGTACTCGTAGTTTCAACCTTCCGAATTATCGCATCCCACGCAGGCCAAATCGGTGCACGTGTTCTGGCAGTAGAGCAGAGGGAGAAGAAGAGAATGAAGACGAAAAAAGATGACAATAAAAGCGCTTGCCAATTCATAACTATGATAATTTTCTGTCTACAACATACGGCAAACCTTGAACATCACAGCGTTTCTGTAAAAAAGAAATTGTATTCCCGAGTCAAAGCTCCTCTGTCGTCTGATTTCACGGTATCCATGCAGGTATACATTTATAAATGTTATGAAAGCGATCATTACACTTGATAATCAATAAGAGAATAAGAGTGGCTTCATTTTCTATTGAGGTGCAGTTTCGTTAAGGCATAACGACTGCAGCAAGAATATTCAGCCTCCATTAAAGTTGGCGAACTTTTAGTGCGTCAAACGGGCCGGAAACACATCCGTACTAGGACTGAAATTTCATCGAGGTTGTCTCGACTTCAACTGAAGTTACCGTGCATGCACGTACATCATTTCGAATCTCTTACTTAAAAGCACTATAAGTAAAAAAAAATAGCTGCAGCTAAAACACGATCGTGGTCTTGGGAACGGAAACATTGCCCCGTGAAGTCTAACAGACTCACAACTCTGATAATTGAATCGAAAAGAGGGAACGCTCGACGAAACTTCAAAGGAGTTTTTTAGGTCCCGTTCAGATGTTTTTAGGGGTGTTTTTTAGAGCTTCATTTATTAAGTATCGCTACAGTCATGTGTGAAGCAGAATCTTCACGAAAGTATAACAAAAGAGCATAGTCTAGAAATTTTATGCAGCACTTTCTAAAGCTGTTTAATATCCATGAACTACAGCCATGTAGTGGTTCCCCCACACGTTTTAAGCGCCTTAACACTGCAAACTGCGGAGCCTCTTCATTATACTACGGCAAAGCAAAACGTGCTTAGAAGGCTTCGGGCAGGGGTATCCCGTACACCGGCTTGTTACTACAATGTGGAACTGGTCGCACTTGCCAGTTGGTGATACGTGTTCGCACTGTACCATCACTATAAAGCAAGCACGAGCATACAATGTTATATGGGCATAACGCTCGTGACCGCGCCTCTTGCAAGCGAGCCTTTGCTACAGCGACGCTACCAGTTATAGCCGCTTGATACATGACAACACATTCCACAAAACACTACTTCACTTCATACAAAATATATCGGCATAACGGAGCACATATAATACACATATGTGCACAAAACCTAATACAATAAGGCCAAGTCTATGTCACGATAAAAAAAAATTCCACGAATTGCATTACGCCAAGCTGGCATGGTAAGTGTTGTATAAGCATCAATTTGTAAGGCATAGAAATTGGTAGCACATAACGTGTGATATATAAAGATTATGGTAATATTCATAACAACTACAATTTTATAGCTTAATAAGGTTTTTTTTTGCTTTTGAGAAGAATGATTGAGCTATGTTTTAATTACTTCTCTATAACTCTTAGGGAGAACCATCACTCACAAAGAAATCACTAGTATATCCCTTATTATTCACGCGTCAGCCTAACACCGGCGGAATTCCGCGGCAAGTCTATCAAATATTTCAGTTCTCTTTGCCCCATATTTAAGAAATGAACCATAGAGATAAAGCAAAACGAATAGAATGTTGTTCAAGAATTCAATTAAATTTTTTGCACTAATAAGTAATCATGGCTGCCTATTTTCTGACTAGTGTCTAATAAAGTACGGTAATATAATCCGGAGAAACAATCCTGATAAAATTCGATTGCATAAAAAAAATAGTGCACCGCTTGCACTAGTGGCACAAGGCTCGAATCAACAGTGGATCTTCTGTTTGACCTATCTAAGCTTTATTATAACGCTAAGCTTTTTCTATATATTCAATGTTAGTGCTAGTATATATCGCTAAATATGGCTAGACATACCTAGTCTTTTACGGTTTTGGTCAACTCCCCTCACTACGCAAATGTCACGTGATTTTGGCCGGAATATCGCAAGCGGCTAGTTAAGTGACGTTACGTTATTTTAGTCACGCTATAAGCTGTTAACATGGTTTTTTTCAAGACCATGTGTTGTAAGTATATTTCTTGCGTCGTTTTAGCTGTAACTTGCTACTTGACTTACAGTAACGCGAGTTTACGTGATATTAGTGACATGATTAGTTGCCGCGCGGTTTATGGCCGAACGTTTCACGTAAGTAGCTGTGACTTGACACGTAAATAAAGCAGAAAAATATAAACCCAGAAACATTAAGGAAAATCGGGGGGAAGTCGGTAACGAGCTCTGTGTCCGGGGTTTTTAGGTGGTATAGCTGGCTCATCAACATTGAGGCTAAATAGCACCTGACGACGGGACGAGGAGCATACAAGACACACAGCTGACTATCAACTGATTCCTTTATTAGAAGGACAAATAATATATAGCAAGGCGAAAGAAAATCGAAAAATGGCACAAACACTGCCGAGTGACCCGGCTGATAGGCTGAGTCTCTTGATAATATTTAGTGTTGGAATATAATAGCAAGTGTTGTTTGCCATATACGCAATTATTTGTTGTCCAACGAATTAGCGCATCTATTAATTATGCCCCCTACTTTGTCAATATACATAACCTACATCTCTGTGGGTATTATTTTTATTTTTGATTTGTGATGAAATGTGACGTTGTACATAGACTTACATTCCAAATCATCATTTCGTAAAATTCTAGCGTCACTTATGTGATTTCTAGGTCATTGAATGTAGTACATTGTGAATGTTTTAGAAACTTCTAGTATTGCGTGGTACAAGCTTACTTACTCGCACAGCTTTACGGTATGAGCGAGGGACAGGCTGCGTTCGCTGTACGCGTATTGACAAAGAATGTCTACCTGCTGCGAGAGTTCAACACTGAAAGAGAACGGTTAGAAACTCCATTTGCTGAGGACTCACGTCACAGCTTCTAGTTTAGATTTCTGGAGGCACCGCTACTCATTCATTTGAAGGGGTGAGCAAAAACAAAAGACAGATCCCACGTACAGAGGGAATCGATGACATGCGAAGCACGAATTAGAAAGGTTGATACTTCACTTTAAAATTAGCACAACGTTACGAGGAGGAGGTAAATGATGCCGTATATGACTTCCGTGTCATGATTATCAAGTTTGAATGTTTTGTTTACCTTCGTCATCTATTCACTTCACGTGATACCAAATATAGTACATGTGTAGCTAGAAAAACGACCGCGAGATGCATGCTATGAGTGTGGTATTTTGTCACGTTCTTACATGACACGCGTGTCAGGATTATCATGTTTGCACCAGTAACATACTTTCGTCATCCATTGACGTCACGAAACACCAAAGTTGGTATATATGGAGCTAGCAAGACGGCAGCGAGCGCATCTTGAAGGGCCCAATATACTCCAATGTAGCGTTGACGCGCACGCTCGCTGGGCACAGCGACGCTACGTTAGCAAAACGCGAGCACTCTATAGTCTGACGCCAGACGCGACAGGTGCGACCAGCGCTACCAGCGTCTGTCGGCACGGCCCGACGGCACGCGCTGCGAAATGCGACATGCTGCATTTGGCGCCGATGCGTTACACAGACAACCCTGCGCCTCTCTCTTTTCGGGACGGAGGGACGCTGGACGCGCTGAAACGCGCAAGCGTTAAAGCAACGCAGCGCGGCGCGCCTGCGAGTATATATATATGGCTGGACCCGTGCCTGGTGTAGCAACGCCGGCTTGATTCGACGAAATGAATGCCGATGAGAACGCGCACCGCGTCGCATCGAAATGTATTGGCGCCCCTTGACTGCAACATGTAGTCATGTTCTCACATGACACGCATCTCATGATTATAATGTTTGCACTAGTCACATACCTTCGTCATTCATTGACATTGCGTAATACTAAATTTCGCATATGTAAACCTAGCGAAACGGAAGCGAACGCATCATGAGAGTGACATGTAGTCATGTTGTTACATGACTCGCATGTCAAGAATTTCATGTTTGTATGTCTCATTTACCTATGCCATGCGTTCACTTCACGTAATACCGAGTTTGGTACATGTGAACCTACCGAAACGGCCACCAGCGCATCATGAGCGTAGCATGTAGTCATGTTGTTACATGACACGCATCTCATGTTTATCATTGTTTGCACCAGTATCATACCTTCGTCATCCATTCACGTCCCGTAATACCAAATTTGGTATAAGTGAAGCTAGAGAAATGGTGGCCAGCGCATCATGATTGTGGCATGTAGTCATGTTACATGACACGCATCTCATGATTATCATGTTTACACAAGCCACATACCTTCGTCATCTATTCACATACCGTAATACCAAATTTGGTTTATGTGACGCTAGCGAAAAGCGTGCGAACGCATCATGAGCACGGAGCGAAGTCATGTTGTTACATGACACGCATGTCATGATTTTCATGTTAGGGCCTGTCGCTTGCGTTTTCCATGCAATCATGTCATACCATACCCGTTTTGCAACATGCCATGTGAATGGAACCACCGCAAGAGCTGCAGGACCATGAAATGTAAATCAAGACATCCATGACATACGTGTCATGATTTTCATGTCATGACTAGTCATATATGTTATTCATACAGTCATGTTACGCCATACCAAGTTTGGTATCGATACCATTATCCAAACGGCCAGGAAAGCTAGAAGTCGTAGTAGATAGATAGATAGATAGATAGATAGATAGATAGATAGATAGATAGATAGATAGATAGATAGATAGATAGATAGATAGATAGATAGATAGATAGATAGATAGATAGATAGATAGATAGATAGATAGATAGATAGATAGATAGATAGATAGATAGATACGCTCAATATCACCGAAGCTCGCAAAGAAATGCTTCGCATTTAAAATGTTCGTGTATTGAGCTTTTTATTGTCAAATCCTACTTATTCTACGCACTGGAGCTCCTCAGTGGGTATGTATGTATGTATGTATGTATGTATGTATGTATGTATGTATGTATGTATGTATGTATGTATGTATGTATGTATGTATGTATGTATGTATGTATGTATGTATGTATGTATGTATGTATGTATGTATGTATGTATGTATGTATGTATGTATGTAACGGGTGTGTGTGTATTCAATAAGCAAGATATATAAGTATACTGCAATTGTTTCTAATGATAAGACTCCATTTGGTTTACTGCACGGAAATGAGACTAACTTAAGGGCCACTGATACACAACATGCCCAGAAATAATAAATAATGTACAATTTATGACAGCTTTTCACGGGGCACACAGCTCTGTGGAAGATTTTCGGAGAAAAAAATCACTTCTTAATCTTAATTGAAGAAATTGGGCTTTGAAAATGAGTCCATATAATGACATTCGCGCGTGTCGTATCTAAAGCTCTACACTTATAATTAAAAAATAGTTTATTAGCAGTGGGCGACAATTATTGAAGTTAGTGTAGTTGTGGCAGCCTTCAACGAAAGAATAAGAAGGCCAAACGTGGAATCTTAGCGCAGTAACTCGATTTACCAAAAGAAAAAGTGTGAATACCATGTGGATTGTTCTCCAGGGTCCTGTACGTTTACCACTTAGTCATAGATTATATGCTCCCACAAAAGCATGAGCTAGGACCGCCAGGTAAGGACCCTTTACTCTCAGACCAAGTGCTTTTTTCTATGAAGCTTGAGGTTCAGCGATCTGACTGAAGTAAACAATGGAACGCCAATTTATTAGAGTGCGCAATTATGCGCATTCGTTGCATAATCATACAAGGAGGTGACTACGTGTCGAAGATATTCATGTGACTCTAATTTCCAAATCATCACGTCTATCCTACAATCACGCTCAAGTGTGTGACAATTGGCATGTTTATTGTGTTGGTATTGAGAAGAGTGCAGAGGACGAAAAAGTTTTCTACTTTGTACGAAAGGGACGATTTGCCTGTACTCGGGTTACCACTTTACACGCATAATACTAAACCTTCAGGCTAATGTTGCCCTTTCGCGGCTAATAATATAAACGCAAGCCGTTCTTACCATCACACTTCAGCTCGCACATACCGTAACATTGCATCTGCATTTTTTTAAGTTACGCTTATCATTTAGAGCATTAGACACCCACGTTATTTTGAACGATTATATTATGGCTGTATCTGCAATGAAGTTGTTTTTACAAAAATCATAGAGTAATGCTCCGTCCTTTCTTAATGCTTCTGAAGTGACTTTCTTCTCAGTGTTGCCAACCTCAAAGGACGGTAAAGGAAAGGATAAACGCAGGAGAGGAGGCCTAAGGCTGCCGTAATGCATAACCAAGCGCTTGGGACATAGTAAGTGAACGTGACCTGAAACCTGCTACAAATGGAACAATCTCCGGATACAAGGCGTGGAAACTTCTTGTTGTTCTTCCGGAAAACCCTTGAGATAGGCTGCACTGCCGCTCATCCCTGGCACCTGCGCTACGTCTCCTCCGTTCTTTCAAAGATGAGTCGAGAGACGAAGTCATTAGAGCCAGGAGCGTGACTTCCTTCCTTAATGACGCTGTAGGTGGCAAACGAGAATGCACTTTTGGCATACTTTTTTTATTATCAGTGGTCGCCTCTTCGCTACCATTTTGTGCGAAAGCACGCACCTTCTTAATGCATTGGTTATTTATAGACATATGCTTTATTACACTTCGGCAGAGACAGATTAGTGTGGAGAAGTAGAGAAAAGATGGACAATATAGTTCCCAGGAATAAAGAGATATGGCTGAATCTGTTTCAAGTCAGTACGCAAGAAAAGTGTTACAAATACAGTTGTCCACAAAATACTTCAAACCGCGTGAGTTCGCATAGAAATTGCAAGCTGCGCCTTCTAGTGGCAAGCTGTCTGCTATCCAGACAAGAGCTCTGGCATGGCAATCGCCAGAACCAAGCACTCGACAGCGGACGGCTCGCCACTAGACGGCACTTTTGGGCATTCGCTAGTGGGACCTGTGTCATTTTATGGACAACTGTATCGAAGTGGACAACTTCTACTTTTATTGTCTGCTTTTATTGCCTTATGTTTACCATAGGATTTTGTTTGCCTGAATGAGAGAAAATAGCGGAGACCTGATAGTAATTCAGAAGAACACGCGATTCGCGAATTCGGGGAAAACATACGTAAGGTGAGTGAATCTTTTATGTAAGTTGCTGGTTGTGCAGACGGATCTTTTTTTCTGGCAAAACAAATATCCCTCTGCCTGCTCATACAGCACGGGTTGATTTTAAGTGTGCGAAAAATCTGAAGCCCTAATCCCCACTTCCGCCGAGTTTGGCCTGCAGCTGATAATTTTTTTATGTTTATGTATCCGCTCTCTGTGAGCAAGTCTGACGAGATAACTTTGCCATAACAAAGTTCTGATGAATACCGATCCTGGGCTAGTATTCCTTCACTCTGCTTTGAGTAATGGCCATCGCCTCCGCAATCATCGATCTAAGAACTGTCGTAAGGTTGGTGATAGATGTGTCGGAGATAGTGGCGCACGAGTCATCAAGCGCTGATTTACTTAAGAGGGCAGGCATGAGTTATTACACCATGCAGATCGCAAGGTGGTTTTAAAATATGTGTCTTTCGTTTCGTCTATTGTGCTATACCAGTGAACTTTATACCTTCGCTGGTAACTGAAATATGGGCTTTTTGTTCTCTTGATAGTTGATACTACGTTCAATAGTTGTCTGCTCGGGACGGGAGAGGCTTAGGGCTTCATAGGCTTAATCATTGAAGTCTCATATAATAGTTCCGCTTTTTTATATTTTGCTTTGGAAGTTCAATAATGAAGGTTATCTAAACCTGAACGTGTCTTTTGGAAGCTGCATCCCCAGTGAACCACAGGCTAATGGAGCTTAGCACCCGGAAGTTTGCCACCCAGCCCATAATTTATTCGATACGGTAGACGCCACAAGACTACAGGTGGCTGAGAAGATGAATAACACAGTTCAGTAAGATCCTCGACTGAAGATGACATAATGGACGTCCAAGAATTTCACAAAAGACATGAATATTGCTTTTAGAAGCAGCTATATTTTAATACCATTCTGGAGTTATGGAAATCAGGAACAGATAAAAATTGATTTTATGGCCCGATCTGGCAAACTAGCTTGCTGAAGCACTGTAATGCGTGATGTGAAGGAATGGTGAACGAAAATAAAGCGAACGTTAGCGCACACTGCTTTTGCCGTTTTGTAACCTTTTACACTCAACCAAGATATAATCTATAAAACGAAGGCAGAAGAGTCATGAAATTACTGGATTCCCATCATGTCAATGTGGAGATATTGTTTCTGGAAATTATTTTTGCAGCAGTGTAAACACGCGAAAAAAACTCATAGCCAGCATAAAAAAATACGATGGAGCACACAGTGTGCATATAACATCGTAAATACTTCCCCAATTGCTTTGCTTAGACCAGCCAATATTTCCTTACTAAGGCTATGACGCCTTCATTGTTAAGTGATTTCTTCATCAAATAGTCATGCTCACTTATTCCCAATAGCCTACTGTATCTCGCAAACCATTTAGGGTCGACTGCTTTTTTTTCAAAGAGTGATTTTTCTTGCATTGAAGTAGTAACTTTAATAGTCACTTTATAGACGTTTTATTATGATAGTCCACAATGAGTAAACATAAATCAAGTGATCTCTGAGTAATATTGATGAAAGTTTAAGGTTAAGGCTGGCATCGCGTAGAACAATCATGATATAAACCCCAACTCGTCTTGTTTATTGCAGTTAAGTAAAAAAGAAATCAGAAGCTTCGAATGTGAAGCTTGTTCTGACGCAGTGACATCGAATTGCTAAAGCTTACTGCCACTCACATTGCCCAAATCGCAGTGACTCCTACTGCACTTTGTTAAAACTAAATAGTTGCTACTTCGTACAAAAACTCAATGGTTGCCGGCTACCACGAATGAAACTTTCTCTTTGTTGTGGGACTTCTCGTATGTATTCAAATCATGCCTGGGCGCACATGACTTGCGCGTTTTGTATTATCATCATCATCATCATCATCATCATCATTTGAACTAGGCTCACTACAAGGCAAAAGCCTCTAAAATGTTCCGCCAATCAGACCGGTCCTGTACTTTCTGGGCCCACGTTACGCCTGCAAACGTTTTAATGTGATCGGCAAACCTGTTTTTTGTTTCTCCCTCTGACACGTTTGCCTTCTCTTGGAATCCACTCAGTTACCTTAATTGACCAGTGGTTATCCTGCCTATGAGCTACGTGCCCGGCCCGTGTCCCTTTCGTCGTCTTGATCTTCAACTATAAAATAGCTTCAGGAAATTAAGAATTCGTTCTTTCTCAGAGCACTTCAGACCCAACTATGCATCGGGCACCAAACGAAAGCACCTTATGAACAGGTGCAATTGGTAGGTAGTTTAAACGAGCTCGTTATCTAGTTTGCATTTTACAGTACTGCTTAGTATTGTATTCTAAGTCGTAGCCCATAGCGCTTCAGGCTACCGTTATAGCTTAATGAGTGCCGTAACCGCAGACCTGGCAAATGACAGCAGCTTTTAGAGGCAGGTGTCTTCACAGGATGCGATCGAAAAAAAAATGTATTGTGTAGCAAGTGGAAGAAGCAGCATGAAAGAACTTCTGCCTCACGTTGCCCTCCTTTAGTATCATGACGCAAAAGAGAGAAAAGAAACATTTGAGCTTGCTAGCACAAAATCAATAAGATCGAGGAGTATGAAGAAGAGTCTGCTGTCAACGTAACAGCCCAAAGAAGTCTCCAAGAAAGTAATATATAGAAAGAATATATGTTGGACATTTTTCTTCCAAACAAGTCCTACGAACCTTGCCTTGGGGCACCGCAGGCTGCATGTTAATTGAAACTTCAGCAAGTTAGTACGTACTCATCATGATTTAGTAGCGCACTGAGGGACGAGGACTAGCTAAAGAAGGGATGCACAATATGGGTGCTAACTCGTAACAAAAATTTAATAGGAAAAAAACTATCAAATATAAAGGTGAAGTAAAAAAGAGAACAGAAAAAGATAATCTGTGTAATCCACAAAGGAGCAAGATGATTTTTTCGCCAACTAAGAGGCTTTTCTTTCTGAGAAATCCATTCCTTCTGGCTTCGTGTTACAAATGGGTGGATGTCTAATTTCTCTTTCTTAACCCTTCCGCCTCCTAGTGTGTCTCCGCAGAACTCATTAGAAGAACTGACCGCGTGCTGTAGGTAAGACTGCAAGACAATTAAGGCATCATGTTGCCAACCGGTACAATTTCCGTTATTAATTTCTGTGACAGTGAATTGTAGTTTGTATCGCATGTTGTCGTCTAAGACAGCACGTGCTCTGATTTCATTTACTTAGAAGAGCGTATGTTCTTGTTCTTTATTGAAAAAGTGAATTCGCAGAGCGCTGGTATGTGTATTGTACATATGTGCCATCACGTGATCAGATTTTATTACATTGGGGCTCAACAAAAGAAATGAATGTTCTTCATAAGAAAGTGTGAATAACGGGGATCAGATAAATATAAGAATCAATTTTTATTGTAGGTCTTTCTATATGTATGTATGGCAATAATTTTGCTTTTGGTGCTAAATATGACATTTCAATGGACCAGGTTTTATTCCAATAAACTACCTAACGCATTCCAAACTACTGCAATCGTCGACGATTCATTCACTTGGAAACCGGCACTCATAGCAGTACGACTGCGCATTCGCTACGTCCTGAGTGACCTGACGCAGAAATAAAGCGCTTCCTCCGTCATCAACAAAAAGAAGCGAGTTGTCCCCGAGCTTATGAAAAGGCCCGTGACATATATAGCTCATTCACTCTGAACCATCAGTTAATGGCAGCACGAAGAGTACGATGTTAAATGGCAGTCGTATTTATGTTACTCTTTTTTGTTTTTCGGCTCCTCGTGCTGGTGACGCGTAGCACCCGACTGTAAACGAGCTTTTACTGTTCGCGTCAAGACCGAGTCCTTCCACTCTGATGGATTGCGCGACGTAGGTTGGTTCAATGGGGCGTCAACCAAGCGGTCGTTGAACTTCTGTCAATAGGATCGGCGAAATGCGGAACTAATGCCTATTTGAAACGTGGGGACGTGCTCGCACCTAAACAGTGATATCATTTTTGGATCGACAGGATGTCCACAATATCAGGTCATCAAGAAGCATGAACAAGCGCTGACCTGAATGTTGCTACGCAGATGTGAGCACAACGTTTATTATTCAATCATCTTAGTACCACGCCAATATTTCTACAGATGTTCCATTCTGTTCAAAAAGGCCCGTGAATTATCTTTTAATGTAAGTGATCACAATCGATGAGAGCACGGACGAAAATGGCTTCGTTTTCAAACAATCTTTCCGCTATGTGAACTTGGGTGACCTTCTTTCGAACCACTAAATCTCACAAACTTTCCAATTGTACCGCTTTTGTTGTTGTGAAATATAAAGGTGCTTTCTTCTCTTTACTTTTTCTGCCTATACATTTTATTTGATTCACGTGACCGTGACTTTGAGTGAAAAGCCAGAGTATGTATATAGGCAAGAAACTGAATAAAAGGTTGCATGACCACCTGCGCTTCCGTTGTCACATGACCTGCAGGACTCGTCTGTATATACGTTCGCTACAAGACAAACATTTTTGAAACTCGTGTCCCGTGATATGAAGTGATATGAAGTGTCCCGTGATATATAGCCATCCCGAATAGCTTTCGCCTTGGAGTCGTCTTCAGCGAATGCATTAAGGGACCCTGCGAGTTTTCTATCGTTCGCGCAGGTTTCAGTGGCAGTTGCAAACCTATAGCTTTACTTTCATTTTTATTCCATAAATTGTCTCTGTGTTTCCAGACCATCGAAAATGTAATTATACAGTGATGATGATGATGATGATATGTGGGGTTTAACTTCCCAAAACCACTACATGATTATGAGAGACGCCGTAGTGGAGGGCTCCGGAAATTTCGACCACCTGGGGTTCTTTAACGTGCACCCAAATCTGAGCACACGGGCCTCAACATTTCCGCCTCCATCGGAAATGCAGCCGCCGCAGCCGGGATTTGAACCCGCGACCTGCGGGTCAGCAGCCGAGTACCTTAGCCACTAGACCACCGCGGCGGGGCGTAATTATACAGTGAATGTTAAAAAGGCGGTTTCAAGTGGCTAAGAAACAGGTGGCGAGAAGAACAGCAACACATGATATCAAAAAGCTAGAAAATATATAAACACTTAAAAGATACACTATAAAATTTTAATTATTGGTACTTCTCTTGAACCTCAAAAATGCTTTTTTTGCAACAGTGAACGTTATCAACATTATCAGCCGGATAACACCTATCACAAGGCAAAGGTATTTGCCATGTTCCGCCAACCAGGAACGGTCGTGTGTTTTCTGCTGCCACCTTATATTCTCAAAGTTCGTAATCTCCTCTTCCCGCCTAATTTCTCCTTCTCACCTAATTTTCTTTCTCCCCTTCACGGGTTGGCCTTCTATTGGAATCAAGAGTAATTTTTACACGATAATCCACAGTCGATAAATACTCGTAGATTGGGCGTGTGATATATCGGTCATCTTGCATCAAAGAAGTAGCGTGCTGACAAGTGTAGTGCAAAAAACTTGTGTTAAAGGGCGAGGATTCCTTGGCGTATGTAACATCTTCTTCGGAATACTGCAAAGATAAACTACTTTATGCAGCTTGTTTGCACAGCAAAGCCACTGCAGAATATAGGGACCTTTTGTCAGGATTGAATAGGGAGTGTGGTTCCGTGTAAGTGGGAAAGTAACTCGGGATGCTGTCGCTGTTAAAACCCCAATCTCGGAGATGACCACCCTCCTGAGTTTAATGAGAGTTTCTGATTTCAAGCAATTTAAAGCGTAAAAAAAGAAAGCAGCTTCATTTCGATCAGCAGAGAGTGTCTTGTGAAAATAAGCAATATTGTTAACCACACAAGACTGTTGAACCTATTTCTTAATATGGCAACAAAATTCATGGCGCAGCATATGTGAAACATTTAACAGACAAAAAATGATAAAATTCTGCCATGCAACATGTTATGAATATTTCTCACAGACATGTTATAATTTTCTGTGTGCGAATATACGACATTCCGGGAAAAAAGTTTTATGAAAGATTTCAATAATTCGGCCCAGGGAAACGCCTCTGCCTCGAAATTGGGGTGAGGTAATCCCAACATCTGACTTCGTGTTTGACCATACTCTATGAGTCAGTGTGAACTCACGTTACATGTGTTACTGTAGTAAACGGAAAAGAAGGTACCACATCTTTAATTCCGCATTTTTTCATCTCTGCGCTGACAGTATAAGAAGTCACATAGGTTCCTTTTTCACGAGTTTCGCATTTGGTTGAAATGGAAGAATGTAAATGCTTGAAAGCTGACAATTCATTGAATGTTGTGTGACTCTGACAGGAATACTTTGCACAAGAAAGAGTTTCTTGCCGAGTCTTTTGCAATCACAGGACACAAACGCGACCAGAGAGCACACAAGGTTATCCGTCCATGGCTAACCAACCAATACCTAGAGGCAGAAGCCCCATACGGCCTACCTCGGGCTTCCTTGGAATCGTGTTTCGGAGAAAGGATCCATTGCCTGCACGGCTTCGTGAGCCTATGCACGAAGGGCTACACCTGGGATCTTATGAGACTTCACCTGGCACTTTGATCCTAGAAGTCTTGTGCGACCAATAACCAAGAAAAGACGAGGGTAGGATTGCTTGCTTGTTGAAATGGCGCAGATCGTCGATAAAGGCAACAAATAAATATCTTCCGGACGTCACTCTTCTTGCTTATGGTGATTGTGCTTCCACTAAAAAATGTTGCTGGTGAAGGTTTTGATAGTATTTAGAGGAAATCAGGCATACTCGCCACCTCCAATTTCCATACTTAGGGTTTAACAGCACGAAAAAAAATACACGGAGGACAGGAGAAGGACGGGACAAGCGCTGTTGAACCTTAAGTATGCTAAACCAACTAGCCCAGTCAGCTACTTTTTTTCCAATTTCCAGTTCCTAAAAAAGATTGGCAGATCCCACGTACAGTGGGAATTGATGATATGCGAAGCACGAATGAGAAATATTGATGTCACTTTAAAATCAGCACAACGTTACGAGGTGGAGGTAAATGATGCCGTACATGGCTTCCGTGTCATGATTATCATGTTTGGATGTGTCGTTTACTTTCGTCATCTATTCACGTCACGTGATACCAAATTTAGTATATGTGGAGCTAGAGAAGCGGACGCGAGCACGCGTGGTATGTTGTCTTGTTTTTTACATGACACGCGTGTCAGGATTATCATTTCATTTCAGTTCATTTCATTTTATTACCTTAAAGACCCCGTTTGAGGTATTACATAAAGGGTGGTTTACATATTGAAACAATGAATGCAGGTGTTATGGTGTGATACAGGCTTGCAACGTGTGCAGGAATTCGGAATGAGTTGGTACGGCAGCAGCATGGTGAGGCAGGTCGTTCCAGTCTCTGGCAGCCCGAGGAAAAAATTAGGTTTGAAATGTGATGGTGTGTGCTCGAGGACGGGTTACTTGCAGTTGATGGACAGTGCAATGAGACGTGCGGGATGATGATGGCGAGATGTAAGGTGGGCGGTTTAGTGAGCAGTAAAAGAATTTGTAGAAAAGAGACAGCGTGGCAACACGACGACGAAAAGCCAGGGATGATAAGTTTGATTCAGCATTTAAGAGAGAAATGCGGACGCCATATGAATACGAAGAATGGTTGAATCTTGTGGCACGACTCTGTACTGATTCTAGTGCACTGATGATATATGCTTGGTGAGGGTTTCAGATGGCAGCAGCATATTCTAGTTGTGGTCTGATAAATGATTTGTATGCGAGAAGTTTGACTTGTTGCGGCGCGTGACGGAGGTGACGTTTCAAAAATCCTAATGTCTTGTTTGCTGATGAAATAGCGTTAGTCGCATGCGGAATCCAGGAAAGGTCGTGGGATAGAGTTACACCTAAATACTTATACGTTGTGACTGATTCAACGGTGACGTTTGCGATCGTGTAAGTAGAAAGGAATGAATTGCGCCTTCGGGAAACTGAAACAAATTTACATTTTTTGGCGTTCAGAGTTATTTGCCATTGATTTCACCAGTTGTGTACGTTATCAAGGTCGTTTTGCAGAAATTCTTGGTCTGATATGTTAGCTACAGTATGATAAATTACACAATCATCAGCGAACATACGAATAGGACAGGACACATGCTGCGGTAGATCGTTAATATACGTTAGGAAAAGAAGTGGTCCCAAGACCGAGCTTTGGGAAACACCGGAAAAAACGGGAAGGAGCTTGGATGAGTGGTTATTTACAAGGACAAACTGGGGAATGTTTGTTAAGAATTCTTTTATCCATTTTATTATGTGAGCATCTAAGTTCAACACAGATAATTTTATTAGTAAACGATTATGAGGTACAGTGTCAAAAGCTTTTGAGTAGTCTAGAAAGATGACATCTGTTTGAACGTTGTTATCAAGATTAACATGGGGATCATGGAGGAAAATTGCTAGTTGTGTTTCACAAGAAAGTCCTTTACAAAAGCCATGTTGAGAAGGATGAAAGAAATTACCTGAATCCGAGAAGGCCATGATGTGTGAATATTTGACATGTTCCACGATTTTACAAGGGACACTAGTTAAGGAAATGGGGCGGTACTTTAAAGGGGAGTCTTTGTTACCTGCTTTGAAGACTCGAAGAACCTTTCCCACTTTCCGACCACATGGTAAGAAACCTGCAGCAATGACTCCGAAAACAATAGGGTAAAACATGCTCCAGATACGTGCTCAGTATTCATTAGAATCTTGGAGTTCATTTCATCAAGACCTGAAGAAGTACACAGTTTGCTTTTTTCAATAATTGACAGTATACCATCAGTAGAAAAGATAATGAGTGGCATCTGCGATGTTGTGTTAGTAGGCATCAAAACGACTGGGTGATAGTTTCTTTCGTAAATGCAGAAAAAAATGCTGCATTGTAGATATCGGCACACTCGGCATCCGACGCTGTTGCGCATTCTGTATTCGTTAAACTAACAGACCGGGTGTCCTGGGGATTTAAAACGCGCCAGAACTGCCGAGGATTATGAGTAAGTAGCTGGGGCAGGTCAATGTTAAAAAAAAGTGTTTTTTTAGCAGTGTGGACAGCAGTCAAGTAATTGTCCTCCGCCATGTAGTAGTTTGACCATGCCTCGGTGCTTCCAAGACGTGTGGCTAAACGGAAGTGACGCTTCTTTTTAATTTCAAGAGTCTTTAGAGCTCTCGTGAACCATGGCTTATTTTGATTCGTGTGTATTGTTAGCCTTGGAATATATTTGGTTACGAGTTCGTTGGTTTTGTCTCGGAATAGCGTCCAGTTCTCCTGAAGTGTGCGCGTTGGGAATAATGCCTCGAAGGTTGAAAAGAAGTCACCTAGCTCATTGTTAATGACTTCGTTATTCCCTTTGTGATATAGGCGTATAGATTTGTCTGACTGTAGTTTTTGTATCGGTTGGAATGTGAAGACAGCTTGTATTACTTTATGATCGCTTACTTCGCGGAGGTAAGTTAATGATGATAGACTGCCGAGGCGGCTGGTTAGTATAAGGTCGAGTATACTAGAGGTATCTTTTGTAACCCGCGTGGGCTCCAAGACAAGTTGAGTTAGTCTGAGATTATGACATACATTACCGAAATCAATGGCAGCTTCATTCTCCGTGATTAAAGCGGTATCATTATTCCAGCTTATTTGCGGGAATTTAAAATCCCCCAGAAGCAGGACATCTGCGTTGGCGTGTTTTTTTGCTAAGCTCGTATACGATGTTATCAAGTTCGCGTGCGAAATCAGGAATGTTATGTGGTGGCCTGTAGCAAATGCCCAAAAGGTCTGTCTATGGTGAGGCGTGACAGATTACCCATATCATTTCTAAGTTAGTTTCAGTGGTAACAAGAGAGCAAGATAAATTCTGATGCACGGCAATAAGCACACCACCACCTCGTGAGGCCTTGCGATCCTTCCGATAAACACAGAAGTTCGGCAAATCGGCAAGTACCTCGGTATCGGTAATAGCATCAGTCAACCATGTTTCAGTTATTATTAGTAAATTGCTGTTGGACGACAACACAAGACTAGACAGGATATCGCGTTTAGGGATGAAACTTCGTGCGTTGGCATAGATCACGGAAAGGCAAAGGTTAGCTCGTTCCGGTACCGTTGCTCGGGGGCATGAATTGCAGCCAGGCAATTGCTATTGCATCTCTTTTACACCGTTTGTACGCTCATCATAAGCATAGTGCTTACTACCCATGAAAAGGGTTTTAAAGCGCAGAGAATAAGGCGCAGATTTGCTTTTTGCAAAAGCAACTAGGTGTTTGCGGGCAGTTTGGACATTACGTGTGAAATTTTCGCCAACACTGAAGCCCGTCCTTTTGAACTTGCGCCCGTTGGAAAGGACTTGTTCTTTTGTTCTGTGAAAAGAGAATTTAACTATTATGGGGCGGTTTCGACAAGTTGTACGATTTCCCAAGCGACGCGCGCGCTCAATTTCTTTCGCATCAAGCGCAATGTTCAGAAGTTTCTTACAGTGATCTATGATTATATTCTCTCAAAGCGCGAACGACTCTGATCCCGAAGGCTTAGGAATACCATAAAAAAGTTGATTGTTACGCCTGGAATGGTTTTCGGCATCATCAATGCGCGTTTCTAGCCTCTGGATTGTCTGTGCTGTGCAAGCAGTAACACTTTGCATATTTTCTATAACAGAACGCAAGAGGGCTAGGTTTTGGTAGTGCGTTTCGAGATTAGTCATACGCACGCTCAGATCAGCTATAGCTTTGTCGGTTGTTTTCATCTGGGAATTCAGGTCTTTAATCTCCGTAATTAGTTGCGTTTGACCTACAGACAATTTCCTAAGTTCGTTTAATACAACTTGATTATCAGGTCTGGGGTTTGTTTCGATGTCACCCGCCAACAACAGCAACGAGCGGATGACATCACAGCACTGAAAAACAATGGAAAGGCAGCAATGCAGGCCCGGCAGCTGCAGCAGGAAGTAGTTATTTGACCGCTTAGTGAAAAGACAGTGTGCTTTACCAACCTGCACGGCGAACGTGAGCGGATTAGCCTGCTGTGTTGACGCACAGCAGCCGGGCCCACAAAGCGTCTCCGGCCGCGCTTGCTCCTTTATAGCTTCCTAAGTTGATGTCGGTGGCAGTCGGTATTCCAGCCGCGCATCGAGTGATGCCGCCAGGGGTGCGGGGTCAGTAAGGTTCAGATGAGCAGCCGGATTCAGCAACGGTACCGGCGACTTGGGTGTGATGCAGGAATCCATTGGATGGCCGAAAGCAGCCTCATCGTCGTTGGCGTGCCAGGAAAATTGCGGTTGGGCTATTTCCGTAGAAGCAGCCGTCAGGGCAGGAAGCAAAACGTGGACGATCCCGTGAAGTGACACCTGCATGGCGAACATGAGCGGATTTGCCTGCTGTGTTGACGCACAGCAGCCAGGCCCACCAGCTGCTGGGCGTCATGTTTGCACGAATCATATATTTCGTCGTCCATTGACGTCACGCAACAGCAAATTAGGTAAATGTGGAGCTAGCAAAGCGTCAACGAGGGCATTATCAAGGGCCAAATATACTCCAATGTAGCGTTGACGCGCGCGCACGCTGGTCACAGCGACGCTACGTTAGCAGAACGCGAGCACTGACGCCAGGCGCGACCAGCGTCTGTCGGCGTGGCCCGACGGCAACCGGCGCGAAATGCGACATGCTGCATTTCACACCAATGCGTTACGCAGACAATACTGCGTCTTCCTCTTTTCGTGACAGCGGGGACGCTGGACGCGCTGAAAGGCGCATGCGTCAAAGCAGCGCGGCGCGCGCCTGCGAGTATATGTCAGGACCAGCGCCTGGCGTGGCAACGCTGGCGTGGCGTGACGAAATGAACGCCTGTGAGCACACGCACCGCGCCACTTCGATTGGCACCTTGATTGTGGCGTGTAGTCACGTTCTCACGTGACACGCATCTCATGATTATCATGTTTCCACCAGTCACTTACATTTGTCATCCATTGGCGTCACGTAATGCCAATTTTGGCATATGTAAAGCTTGCGAAACGGCCGCGAGCGCATCATCAGTATCACATGTAGTCATGTTGTTACACGACACGCATCGTGATTATCATGTTTGGATAAGTCATTTAACTATGTCATTCGTTCGCGTGACGTAATACCAAGTTTGGTACATGTGAAGCTAGCGAAACGGCC
Organism: Rhipicephalus microplus; assembly: GCF_043290135.1. Taxonomy (NCBI): domain Eukaryota; kingdom Metazoa; phylum Arthropoda; class Arachnida; order Ixodida; family Ixodidae; genus Rhipicephalus; species Rhipicephalus microplus. The sequence continues at coordinate 42,779,579 of NC_134703.1, forward strand.
GCGAGCGCATCATGAGCGTACAATGTAGTCATGTTGTTACATGACACGCATCTCATGTTTATGATGTTTACACCAGTATGATACCTTCGTAATCCATTCACGTCCCGTAATAACAAATTTGGTATAAGTGAAGCTAGCAAAACGGCCACCAGCGCATCATGAGCGTGGCATGTAGTCAAGTTGTTGCATGACACGCATCTAATGATTATGATGTTTGCACCAGTCACATACCTTCGTCATCCATTCACGTACTGTAAAACCAAATGTGGTATATGTGACGCTAACAAAACGGCCGTGAGCGCATCATGAGCATGAAATGTACATGTCGTTTCTTGACACGCATGTCATGATTTTCATGTTGGAGTCTGTCACTTGTGTTCGCCATGCAATTATGCCATATCATAGCAGTTTTTTTCAACATGCCACGTGAACGAAACCACCGCAAAAGCTGCAGGACCATGAAATGTAAATCATGACATTCATGACATATGTGTCATGATTTTCATGTTATGACTAGTCAAATATGTTCTTCATAGAGTCATGTTATGCCATACCAAGTCTGGTATTGATACCATTATCGAAACGGCTAGGAGAGCTAAAAGTCGTAGGCGGATAGATAGATAGATAGATAGATAGATAGATAGATAGATAGATAGATAGATAGATAGATAGATAGATAGATAGATAGATAGATAGATAGATAGATAGATAGATAGATAGATACGCTCAAAGTCGCCGAAGCTTGCTAAGAAATGCTTCGCATTTAAAAACTGATCCAGACACGTGACCCAAAAAGTCGGACGGACAATAGCTTACAATACATTAGCTATCCTTTTCAGCAAAAAAAAATAACAAAAGGGCATTCATACTTAGAGGAAAAATATCAGAAAGGTGGAGAGGTTACTATACTAATTCCAGACATTCATTATTGATTTCGTAAGTACACTACGGAGCTCATGGACTCATTCTAGTAAGTCCATCCGTTTTGTACCATTCATTCGTCCATTCATCCGTCCGTCCGTTTGTACATCCATCCATCCATTCGTCCATCCATCTCATTCTATCTATCTATCTATCTATCTATCTATCTATCTATCTATCTATCTATCTATCTATCTATCTATCTATCTATCTATCTATCTATCTGTCTATCTATCTGTCTGTCTGTCTGTCTGTCTGTCTGTCTGTCTGTCTGTCTGTCTGTCTGTCTGTCTGTCTGTCTCGTAACAAAAATTTCATGCAAAGGTAAACTGATGAATTAAATATTTACTGTAATGCTGCTACAAGGCTAGCTGTAACCGTAAAGAATGGTTTAATAAACATGAGTGGTAACCGGGGTTTACGAGTCCAAAGGCGCTCTTTTAAGTTTCACAACTATCCAGTGCTCGCCTTCTTTTCGTACCGAGGTAATATTGCAAAGTCCTCGATACATGAACGAGGTTTGTTCCACACTATATCTGTGGTGGTGGGAAACACAAACTTTGAAGACGCGGCCTGGCCTGCCACACATGCTTCAGTACTACAAGACAACTTGTGATGCCAACTTCGTTACCACAAGACAACTTGCGAAGCCGAAAGCTGTGGCCTTGTAATTATTTCACATCACAAACGTGGGCGCGTTAGTTCTTAAACACGCAACGTACCTGGTGGCAATGCAGATGAATTAGTACGTTGCGGTTACTACAGCAGGAAACGGTGGTCTCTTTCATCTACGTATACTTTTTTTTTTCACACGTCACTTTTATTACCGTTAAAGACTCGAGCACTTACAACGGGATTCACCCCCAGACAGTTCCCATTCTCCCTGGATGAGCCCAGGGCGCAGACGTTCCGGTGGAGTCTTCAAGAGCCCGCTATATATGAAGAATAATTGCACTACGCTTGGCTGGCAAAGTAACTTTGAATTCGCATTTTAATGGTTGCAGGTGAAATTCTCCTCGCACTGATTTCTCTAGAATATCAGAAGTATCTTGTGTGCAGTACGTGTCAGCTAGCACCTTGATAGTATAATGTCCTTGTAACCTTCATGTGTCGCTCTCCCGTGTGTTCAGTTTGTCCTGCTCTCAATCTTTTTCTGGTGAAGGCAGTCAGCCTTCGAAATATTTCGGCTAGATAAATGTGACAGCTGCTTTCAATTACGCTTAGTATCCGGTGCATTGACTGTGCACCAACGTCTCTTAATATAATGTCAACAACAACAACAACGTGCATATAAAAACAATAAAAAACACGTATTAAATGTCCTGAACGTGTGTTTACGTTGCACATTTGTCCCCTAAAGCACTTCCTACTGAGTATTAAGATAATCAAGTACGAGACACTAAGTGGGACCTTACTGATGCCGAGTTTTACCAATTACTTCTTGTGCTTTATAACGTACGAACCACGAATTTGCTATTGAATCGCTGTAGGAACCGCATCACATACAGCCGCATGTGGTTACTTGATGGCTCTTTGTTCTTTTTGTAAATAATCGATCCTGCGGAGGACCCATAGAAAGATATAAGTAATTGTACAGGATAGCCCAGATATTCCCGTAGTCAAATTCGAAGCAATCTTAATTCTACTTTTGATCCACGTGAAACAATCATGGTGAAAAAACAATAGCAGTACGGGTGATATAAAAAAATCATAGAAGAGGGTAAAGTAGAGTCGAGCGTCATAGCTCCCCAGCAAAACACAAGCTTCCATGACAATAAGAGCTTGATGCCTTTCTAGCCATCTACGGTGCAATGTCCCTACTATAATATTAATGTATTCCTTTTACGCCAAACCAGAATTCTTTTCACAAACTTCAAAATGCAGACGCAAGTGTCTAAGCGTTCTCATCCCTTGCCGTATCCATGGCAACATCGACCACGTACGCTAAAGAAATTGGCAGCATATCCACGGAGTCAATGATGGAGAGTGGGGCGAAGCATTCGTTTGTCCATTCTTTCTTGCTTCCGTCCGTCTATGCGTCCATCTGTGTGACCGTCGATGCGTCGATCCGCGCGTCCGTGCGTGCGTCTGTTCGTGCGTTCGTCCCTGCGTTCGTCCATGCATCCGCCCCTGCGTCATGCGTCCATCTATGCATCTGTCTGTGTGTCCGTTCGTCTATCCATTCAACACTCCAAGTACCACCATCTCGCATCTTTTCATTAAATATTTTCCATATAGAAGCACCGCCATCCAGTGGACATTCCAAGGACTAAACGAGAGGTGGCACACGCACACTTTCTTATGGCTTGCGCTTCGTGTCTACTTCCCACCTTTAACCACCTCGTGTTCATGGTATATACTAGATCACTGTATTCATGGCACTGTGGCCAAACGCTAGCTAAACCTTTCTAAAACAGAGGAGGTGGCGCCCAGCGAGTATAACGTAGCAACCTTTTCCTGTCAGATAGTGCTCAATGTACATGCCAATGGCTGCTAATGGGAAATGAGAGACAGGAGAATTTCGCTCTTACTTTCTTACGGCTAGCGCTTCGTATCTACTTCCCACCTTTAACCACCTCTAGTTCATTCATGGTATACACTAGTTCATTGTATTCATGGCACTGCGTGCGTTCGTGCGTTCGTCCCTGCGTTCGTCCATGCATCCGCCCCTGCGTCATGCGTCCATCTATGCATCTGTCTGTGTGTCCGTTCGTCTATCCATTCAACACTCCAAGTACCACCATCTCGCATCTTTTCATTAAATATTTTCCATATAGAAGCACCGCCATCCAGTGGACATTCCAAGGACTAAACGAGAGGTGGCACACGCACACTTTCTTATGGCTTGCGCTTCGTGTCTACTTCCCACCTTTAACCACCTCGTGTTCATGGTATACACTAGTTCATTGTATTCATGGCACTGCGGCTCAACGCTCGCTAAACCTTTCGAAAACTAAGGAGGTTACACCCAGCGAGTATAACGTAGCAACCCTTTATTGTCAGATAGTGCTAAATGTACATGCCAATGGCTGCGAATGGGGATCGCAGCGTGCGCGTTAACTAAAAGCCGAATGCCCCTGTCTCTCATTCCCATTAGCAGCCATTGGCATGTACATTGATCACTATTTTTTATTGTTCAACAACGCACAGAAGAAATCTCTCACCGGCTCCACCTTATAGATCAAACTGTTATACTTGTTACACACTACAACAGCTACGAGGGACGAACTGGGGCCGCTATAAGGAGCTTGGCCCCTCAAATGCCGGCTACTGGGAAGTGTGCAGGTAGGAAAATTGAGAATATTGTCACTTTTATTCTGTTCTTCAAGAGACTCTTGTAGGAGATTTTTAACAAAGAGTCACCACTTGTCCAGGATTTCTTGGAAGCGCACACGTGCATAGATGCTACCGTATCCATGCTCTTTTCATATTACTAACATTCGCATTGCGTGACGCCCGATTGTTGCTATACTGTTCTAAAATGCGTTAGTACACATGTTAACGCAATTTTCGCATGACATAAAGCTTGAATAGGGTCAATTGGCAACGGAAGGTCAAACACCGACGTATCCCAGTGGTAGAACAGGGGTCGACATTGTGCAGCTTATAAAACGCACACACAGAAGAGTGACACGCACACGGCATGACTTCATGTTTATCTATCTTTTTGTGTGGGTTTTTAATAGTCACAGAATGTCACACAGTAAACAACACTAACTAGTAAATTCTCATAGAATACGTTACCTTGTATCACCAAAATGCAATGATATGCCCGTTCACATGATCTTGCTAATGGGCATACAGAGCTCATGGAAAACTCGCATGTAAGACAGGCATGTGGAACCGGTGTATGCATATTCGCGATCACATTTTATACAAATGACTGTGCAGCTAAAAAACGCATATTAACAACTGTAGATTCAGCCGAACTGGTATCCAGAGTTCATGAAGTGTACTGCTCAAATACGCTTTTATAACACAGTGTTGTATGAAATTTGTCAACAAGACAGCGTTAACGAGCTTGTTTCGCAGAAATTCTGGCGTCAGCGTCGGTGTCGGCACCAAATTGACCGATGTGACCAATGTAGCTGCATTTTTGCGTGACTGGAAAATTCAGAAAGAGGCAAGTAAAATCAATAATAAAAAGCGCTAGACCCGAGTGGGCATCAAATCGGGGTCGTTTTAGTGGCAAGTGGGTGTTCTACTACAGAGCCACGCCTCTGCTTGTGAGTACAGTGAAAATAAATTCACCTGTCTGGAAATACAGTGAAAGCAACTCTCACGCTCAACAAGCACACGCATCATGTATACATACTTCGCAATACAGCATGAACTATTGGCGTAACAATGCGTGGTACAAGCGTACATTGCCACCGGGCGTCATAACCGGGGGTTATCATAATAACTTCATTGTTTAAAGCCACTCACCCACTACAAAAGGCACACACGTTACTGCACCATTAAGGCTACGCAGTGGGTGCATAGCGAATTCGAAAAGATTTCGTACACTAGGTGTTTGAAGTGGGCACTAGGAACAGAATATCGCTATTGAGTTCAACTCTTAAAGGTGAAGCCTAAGGGCCCCTCATTTTTTTTTGTAATGTGCATTGAACTTTTGTAGAGGTGGTAATTAATATGTTGCATGCTGTGTATATACGTAAATCTCAATTGTAATCAATACCATCTAAGAGAAAAAATTAGGAAGCCAAGAAAAATATTCCTCTCATGTACAACAATGGGGTGCCATGCAGAAGATCCAGGTTCAAACACCATTACATTCAAAGCATTTTTTCTTCACTTTTTTTCCTTATTTCACGTACGTGGTAGCCGTTATGGTCAACGGTGGCTGCTGCGGCGAACTATAGCTGGCACCATTGTTGCGATCTCATAACAGCTTTCACAGTAAATGTGAAAACTATTAGTTGCGACATTTCATGGCATGACTAAGTGGCTATGATTTCTATATATGATACTTACATGGTAACTGCACTGTACTTAACCAAATTTATTATGTAAAATTATTTGCTTTCTTACTTTTCTATTGCTCTTCTAAGCTTCTCTCAATTGGTATACACATTGTTCTCACCACGTACTTTCTGGTACAAACAAAATAATTATTCACACGCGAAACTTTCAGCTGTATTTTCGTAACGTAGTGCCTAATGCCACGTTTCTTTTAGACTTTCTTGCTTCTGGCTTTCTGGCGGCCTGTGTGGGGCCAACGGGCGCCAACACTGGGTAATTCAGTGGAAGTGATTTCCGCTCCGGAGAAAACAATACCGAGTTACGAGGCATTCCCAATCTAAGCTTCGTATGTATATCGTATTATATGCGTTAGTGGCAGTCTTGACAAAGATCGTTCCGAAAATCGTTGTTTCGATGGCGCTTATAGCTGCCTCGGGCACGCGAGAAGCACGACGGTTTCAGACGGCGTCACTCCAGTTCTCTTACAGAGTCTCCGGAAGACAACTACAACAGCAACGGCAACGGTGAGTACAATTGGAATAGCGGAGACTGGAGGTGGGTGCAATTTCGTGGGCTGTACGTTATCATGGGATGAACATCTATACGTCTAAAGGAACTGGTTTGCCATTATTATATGAATGATTGAATGAATGAATGAATGAATGAATGAATGACTAAACTTTATTTAAAGTCCGGCAGTTTTACCGGGCGAGGTGAGGGAAGAGGGGATTAACCCCTGTCTCTTCCCGCTCTCTGTCGATTAATATATAGAAGAAAGAAGTTGTTGTGAGGGAAAAGCAATAAAAACCGGTTATGAAATGGCGCTAAGTTTCTTCAAGTTCGATGAAGTCTTTACAGACAGAAAGGTCATCTAGAGTGCTTTTAAAATGAGTTGGTTTATTTAGGAACGCTTGTGTTGTCTTTAGCGGTAAATAATAATTTAGAAAAAAAGGGGTAAGCTTTTTATTACTTTATGTAACAGACCATTCGCATCACCAAGGCTGAATCGAATCAATGCGTGAACGTCGCTGAATATTTTTTCTGGCCACGTAAATTTTGTTCAGACTAAGTTCCACTGAAAACGACCCTCAGAATGCAGGGCATGCATTTAAAAAAGCATGCGTCTTACACTTAACGTAGACAACAGACAGCTAGATTAAGCCAGGTGCGTGATAGGCGGCACTCATTGCGTTAACATACGCTGCAAAAAAAAAATCAAGCCGACAGGTTCCATGCATTCTGGGAATCGACGTAATGTGAAGCAGCCAGCAAGGATGAAATGGTGCTGTACATAATATACAGGTCGCGATTCGCATGTGAGAATCTGTCACTTGTGTTTGTTATAGAGTCATGTTACGCAATGCCTATATCGGTGTATGCCAATCTAGTGAAACGGCTGCGAGCATGTCATCAGCATGACATAAAAATCGCTTTGTACATGGCATAATGCCAACAATGTTTGTCATGCAGTCCTGTCACACAATACCAAATATGTGCATACCAAGCAAGCGAAACAGCCGCGAGCACGCCATGAGCGTGGAGAGAAAGTCATGTTGTGCATGAGCTGACAACATTTTTATATTGCCACTTGTCATTTATGTTTGTAATGCAGTCGCGTCATCGTGTTGAATTTGAATATCAAGCCAGCGCTGTGAGCGTGCCATGAGGGTGGCATGAAATCGTTGCACTTGAAGTGTCCTGGTTTCTATACTACCACTTGTCATTTATGTTCGTCATACAGTAGCGTCTCGCAATACCAATTTTGGTGCATATCAAGTTAGCGAACTTGTTTAGGGCGCGCTACGAGCGTGCTTTACAAGACTTATTGCACATGACATGTGATTATTTCCGTATTACCACTTTTCATTTATTTTGTGATGCAGTCACGTCAAAAACTACTAAAATTGGTGTATATCAACTAGCAAAACGGTCCTGAGCGTGTTAGGAGCATTACATATGTGATGAGCCAAGACATTTGGCTCATCACATGTCATGATTTAGATTTTATCACTTGTCATTTATGCTCGTCATGAAGTCACGTCCCGAAATCCCAAATTTGGCGCACATTCAGCTAGCGTAACCGCCGTGAGCCGCACCCCGAATATGGCATGTAAATCATGTGGCACATGACTTGCATGCCATGATTTTCAGAGTACCACCAGTAATTTGCGTTGCTCATGCACAAAGTTCTCACCACACCAATCTTTCATTATATCAAGTTAAGAAAAGGTCGCAGAAGCACCACAGTCATGGCGTCTTAACCATGCTGTTCATGACAACTTATTCATGATTTCCATTATATGACTAGTCATTCATGTTCATCATACTGTCATGCTATGCTACAGCAATTTTCGTGTAAATCTCATTACCGATAAGGTCTGGAGAGCACAAACTAGATAGATAGATAGATAGATAGATAGATAGATAGATAGATAGATAGATAGATAGATAGATAGATAGATAGATAGATAGATAGATAGATAGATAGATAGATAGATAGATAGATAGATAGATAGATAGATAGATAGATAGATACCCTCAATGTCGCTGAAGTTCGACAAAAAGGTTTCGCATTCAAATATTCGGCAAATCCCACGTACCTGGGAATCGATGTTATGCGATGCATGCGGAGGGAAGGTGACAATGTTGCATTTTTTTTTCTTGAGTGACACCTCATGAAAGGACGCTAAATATAACTACAAATGCGGAACGCACAGACATATGTAGAAGAGTTGCAGATGCTTATATAACCAGTTTATTTATTTATTTATTTATTTATTTATTTATTTCAGAAGTTCTGCCAGCCTCACACATGAGGCCTTAGGCAGGAGTGGGTGATACAAAAAAGGAAACAAATATGAAGATACAACAGGAAAGGAAACACGTCACGTAGAGCCACACCATCAAGAACTAGTGCATCAAAGTAAAACGCCAGTACTTACACAATTGTAGTGGTTTACGCGTACACGTACAAAAAAAAAACCATGATGACAAACATCTGTTCACACAGAACTAAGAAACAAACACGATATAACAGTTCAAAAATCGGCAACATTTCAAAAATACAACGCATTGATATGAAGAAAGAGAGAGAGAAGGAATGTAGGAAAGGTAGGGAGGTTAACTATATATTTCAATTAGATAGACTTGCAAGATAGTGTAAAGACAGTGGGAGTCATGTGCCATAGCAAAGAAAGCAATGTCATCGGCATAAACATAGGTTTTCACATCCGGCTGAACGGGGATGGTACTAAGCAATATGTTGAATAGAGAGAGAGAGAGAAGGAATGTAGGAAAGGTAGGGAGGTTAACTAGACTATGCGTCCAGTTTGCTACCCTACATATGGGTAGGGGGAGAGGGGAGTAAAAGAGAGAGAGAAGGATAGACACATGTCACATCACACACACAATGCCGAGTTTCACAGGCGGTCCCTCAACGAAGTTGTTGACAAGTATCTCAGGAGGGCTCGTGTGGCTTTCTGTGCTGATGTGCTGCGCGACCAGGCTCCTAAGATTACCAGGCTCCTAAGACCAGGCTCCTAAGTTGCTTCATTAAATGGCCGGTCATCGAGTCTATTCAAGGCACACTGGAGAGTCCGGTGATCTTCATCAAATTGGGCACAGTGGCACAAGAGATGTTCAATAGTCTCTATACAGTTGCAGCTTTCACACATGGATGAATCCGCCATGCCAATGCGATGGCTGAATGACTTAGTAAACGCTACCCCAGTCCACAGCCGGCACAGCATTGTAGCGTCACGTCGAGAAATCTTGGATGGCAATTGTTTCTGAAGTAATGACTTCAGATTCTTAGGGCGTTTATTGGAGTTAGGTGAAGAATTCCAGTGCGCAAGCGTGGCATTATGCGCGATGTGACGAAGTTCTCTAGCTGCGTCTACTCTTGACAAGGGTATTAACAGTGTGGGCGCTCCATCGTGGGCACATCGAGCAGCGTCGTCGGCGAGATGGTTAGCACTGATGCCACAGTGGCCCGGCAACCATTGTAAAACAATGTCGTGTCCTTGATCAGCAGCGTGATGACAAATTTCATTAATACGATACACCATCTGGTGGTAGTTTCCAGGTCATAGACTTCGCACGCATTGAAGGGCTGCCTTGGAGTCACAGAAAATTGCCCATCTACTAGGGGATTCTTGCGTAACAAACTCCACGGCAGCTCGAAGAGCGGCGAGCTCGGATCCCGTAGATGTCGTGACGTGTGATGTCTTGAATTTGACGGTGATTGATCGAGATGGTATGACAAAGGCACCTGTCGAACTTCCCGAGACCGAACCGTCCGTGTAAACATGAGTTCGGTTAGCATATGACAAATGCGAAAGGTCCAGTGAGATCTGCTTGAGGGCTGCAGATGACAGGCTTGCCTTTTTAGATATCCCCGGCACTTCAAGGTGCACAGTCGGTCTTTTCATGCACCACTCTGGAGATAGTGGTATGGTTGCGGGCGAGAATCTCCACGAGATGGAATTCTGGTTAGCCGCAACAACTTTGGAAAACGCTGCCTTTGGTCTTTCTAGTGGCAAGCTAGCAAGGTGGTGGTTAGGCACTCTGGATATGTGACGGATATGTGTCCGGAGTGTGTCGACAGTTATATATGTTGTGATCGGATGGTCTTTAGCCATACCAATTGTTGCTAACGTATTAGCGCACCGAGTTAGCCCCAAGCATGTGCGGAGGACTCGGCCTTGAATGCTTAGCAGGACACTGATGTTAGTTTTTCCGGCGTTGGAAAGCACGGGCGTGCTATACCGCAAATATCCCAAGAACAGCGCTCTGTACAGCTGAAGCATAGATGACACTGATGTGCCCCACGTTTTACCAGCGAGAAATCTCATCACGTGTGTGATAGAGCTGAGCCTCTTCTTCAAGTGCGAGATGTGAGCACTCCACGAGAGATCTCTGTCGATAATGACACCCAGGAATCGATGACGTCTCATATACGAAAGGTTCATGTTGTCGATAGAAACAGGATAACAGATCATGGGCTTGCGGGTGAAAGGGACTAAGGCGCACTTCTCGGTGGAAATTGTGAGGCTTCGAGCATGGAGGTACGTCGACGTTATTCTCGCTGCTTTTTGGAGCCGTGCGCGTACCTGGAGTAGTGTCACTGCTGAAGCCCAGATACATATATCATCAGCGTATGTAGAGATATTGACTGATCGAGGTAGGCTTTGTACAAGGCCAATAATTATGAGGTTAAACAGCGTAGGGCTGAGAACCTCGCCTTGTGGAACGCCACGAGTGGTGTAATGATCAACGGTGCGGCCTTCCGCAGTGAGCACGAAGAAGGATCTCCTCTGCAGGTAGCTCCGAATCCATCGAAACATTTCTCCACCGATTCCAATGTTCGCCAAGGCATCTAGGATGGCATCGTGCGTTACGTTGTCGTATGCACCTTTCACATCGAGGAACATTGCAACCAAGATGCGCTTGAGGTATTTTTGTTGTTGCACAGAGGTTACGAGGTCGATGACATTATCAATAGAAGAGCGGCCTCTTCGAAAACCAGCCATGGCCTCTGGGTATATATTATAGCGTTCAAGGTACCACTCGAGGCGTGTCAGAACCATTCTTTTCATTATTTTTCCTACGCACCTGGATAGCGCAATGGGTCGATATGATGCCAGATCAAGCGGCGACTTTCCAGGTTTGAGGATTGGTACCAAGCGGCTGGATTTCCACCTTTCTGGAACGACGCCATCGTTCCATGACTGGTTGTAGCATTTTAGTAGCTGGTCTCGGCCGCATCTTCCAAGATGGCATAAAGCAGCGTATGTAATACCGTCCGGCCCAGGGGATGATGAACGTCTGCAGGTGGCTAGAGCTGCATCCAGTTGCTCGAGTGAGAAAAGCATATTCAGTTCAGAAACTCGTGCTACAGGAACATCCCCGAGAACTTCGTCACTCATGGTAACCACATTGCCCGCAATCCTTACGCAGAAATCTTCAGCAACGTCAACCTGCAGGCGGCCTTGATGGAGAGCCAATGTGCTGAATGGACGTTGTAGTGGAGTCGAGCCAAGGCCCCGCACCGTCCTCCATATATGGGACATAGGCTTGCGAGGATCGAGTGATTCACAAAATTTCTTCCACCGTTGGTCCTCCAGCTTGTCCATTCGACGTTGGATTTTCTTTTGTAGACGTCGAGCGTCTCTGAGGTCATGAATCGAATTAGTGCGCCTGTACCTCCTCTCCGCCCGCCTATGAATCGTTCGTCGTCGTTCAAGTTCTATATCAAATTCTGTACGCTTTGATGTGTATTTAAAGGCGCACGTAACCTCTTCCACCACATTTTTTATTACCTCCTCGAGGCCGCACGCGATATCATCGCATGCCTCTTCCACCTTTGCCTTGTACATTGTCCAATTAACTCTTCTGTTAGTTGATGAGGAGGAAGTTGCAAAATCTGTGACCTTCAGATACGTTGGAATATGATCACTGCCGTGAGTCTCAATATCAGTGAACCATCGCACTTGTTGGGTGAATTGCCGTGACACCAATGCAAGATCCAAGCAACTGCTATATCTCGAACAACGCAAATACGTTGGACTGCCGTCATTCATAACGTTAAGTTCGTGGCGTGAGGCGAATTCACCAATTTTCCGGCCTCTGGAATCAATCTTAGTGCTTCGCCAAAGCAAGTGATGAGCATTGAAATCACCAATAACAATCCAAGGTCCAGGTGTAGCGGTCAAGATGTCATGTAGTCTTTCACCATCGAACTGACCAGATGGTAAGATGTATGCGCCGATAAGTGTGAAGGCTACCTTCTTCTTTGCAACGCAGAGGCATACGTATTGATTTCCGTTATGGGGTTGCACCAAATGTGGAATGTAGGTTAAATCTGTGCGGATATATATAATTACTTTGCTGGGCTCCCCACAAGTCGATGAAGTGAAGGCTTCGTTGCCAGAAAGCTTTATTGCTTTTGACAAATTTGGTTCACATATTACTAATATAGAAAATCTGTTGCGGAAACCGTAATGTCGAAAACATGAGATCCTTGATTTAAGTCCTCTGGCATTCCACTGTAAAACTGTCGCACTACGTACTTCGTCTCGGAAAGAAGGCAGTGAAAGAGCCATTTTGTCTTTGCGAAGTTGGCAAGCACTGGACTCAGGGCATCCAATACTTGCACTGCGCATCGTGCTGTAGGCGTGTTCGTGTTGCCTATAAGTGTGCGAATGGCATTGATGAGAGACTTGATCATCGTCAAAATTTCTCGGTCACGCTTTGTCGCCTCATCTTGGCGAGATGCAGAAAGTGGTGCTACCGGTGCACGTTCCAGTTTTTCTGCAGGGGTTATCCTTGGAAGTGATGGCCATGCTTCTTCCACAGCCTCCTTTTCAGAGGCAGCATTCTCGGTGCACGTGTTCCTTCTGTCCGGCGGTGGTGGTGAAGCCGATTCAACGAAAGAAGGCTTTACAGATGACTTGATACTGTGGGCAGGCTTTCTAGATGAGCGTCGGCGACGAGAACGATGTCGCCTGACGACAGCAACCGCTTCTCGGTGAGTCGAACGGTCCCTCACCATTTTCTTCAAAACCGAAATCTCCTGCCTTAATTTCGGACACTCTTTTGATGTGGCGTCGTGGGGCCCTTGGCAATTCGGGCATTTATAGGAATTAGCCTTACAGTTGTCGGCAGAGTGTGGTGCACCACAACGAGGACATGTTGTAGGATTTCCACAGACGGCGCTCACATGACCAAATTTCTGACATTTTCGGCACTGAAGCGGCTTAGGGACAAATGGCCGCACAGCATGTCGGAAATGACCCACCTTAACATGTGTCGGCAGGCAATCACTCTTAAAGTCTATCTTCACACATCTCGACTTTCCTAGACGGCACACCTGTAGTATTTGGGGCCCATCATTAGCAGGCTTAATAAGAATCGGAAGACCTTCATTCGAGATGGTCACATCGATGTCGTATATGACGCCTGTAGTTGCCTGATTTCCTAGCGGAATGATAGTGTGAACATTCATGCCGCCAAGGACGGTATCTTTGCACAGTGAATCTAACGCTGACGCTTGAGCGACGCCCACTGCTACAACATTTTTCCGGGGATTCACTCTGATATCCTTAATACTGTTCGGCACCAGTGCCTCGAACTCTGAAGATACCGCTTGCCTGTTCAGTAGTCTCATGTTGATGGATGGTTGCGTAGGCAAGAATAGGACGGTGTACCTCGGCGGGCTTTGCGGGGCCCTCCCAGCAGATGCGTCCATGGATGCCCTGAGCATCCTCCGCTTTGCTTTCTGGCTCATGACAGTCACGTATTCGTCGTCGGAGCTGTCGACGCTCTCGGCAGTGTCAATGAGATGAAAAAGTGATACAAAGTGGAACATAAATGGAAGCTTGTTCAGGATGCGCGGTGGAATAATAGAGGGCGAAGCGCAAAGAAAAATCAAAGTCAAGTGGGTTGCTGGTGTTTAAGTTTTTCCACGAACGACTGGACGGTCTCGCAGTTCACCAGATCGGCAGAAAGAGCATTCCAATCAGTGACATCGTTGCGCAAGTGCAGTTGTTTGCACTTGCGCAACGATGTCAACTGGAACATGCGTATTAGCAACACCAGAAGCTGATATGAAGTGCTGATGCTCGCGAAGATGCTGGCCCTGGACACTGCTGCATAAATCAACTTGAGCGCATGGCACCTAACTACGATTGACGTTAACCCGACATGACGGCTGTATCAAAGGAGTACATAAGTAATATTTATAAAATGGGGTAGGCAGCACTGCAACCACTATTGAAGTTTCATGAAGATTAGCATTTATTTGAAAAATAATTCTGAGAGCGGGCGTAGCTGTGAATGCTTGACAGCCACGCAGAATGCTTGGGTTCGATTCCTGATGGGTCTCTGCAGTTTTTTATTTCCAATCGTCAAGGGGTCAACGCTGCCTATGTCAGGTTTTTCTTAACACAGAAATTTATTCTATGCCTTCGTTGGGTCGACGCTACCGATGTCGGGTATTGCTTAACGCTCACGCGTTAAAATTGCGCATGTGTGTTCTCGTCGTTCCTGTGTAGAAGTGTCAATCACCTGTGGCACATACCCGCCCGTGGGTATGTGCCACTGTCTGGCGGGAAGTGTTTTACGACGTACACGACAGAATTGTGACATTATTCATGTCTTAACCAGCGCATGATATTCGTCAAAACATCTTACCCTACCATGCTAATTGTGGTTCACGCTAACCACGAGAGCACCCAAACGTAAGCAGATAGATAGATAGATAGATAGATAGATAGATAGATAGATAGATAGATAGATAGATAGATAGATAGATAGATAGATAGATAGATAGATAGATAGATAGATAGATAGATAGATAGATAGATAGATAGATAGATAGATAGATAGATAGATAGATAGATAGATAGATAGATAGATAGATAGATAGATACCCTATTGCAAGAACAGCGTGATGCCAGTACGTTTTTTGGCACTGGTACACGCTGGAGACACTGGTACACGCTTGTAATCACTGGCCCTTCACTGAGCGCACTGGGAAAAAGCTGTGTCGCAATGGTAGGGGCGCTGGCTCAACCACTGTGATGCTGGTGCGCACTGCGAAGCGCTGGAAGTGCTGGAATTTTCACTGGCAAGCGCTGGCAAATACTGGAGCACGCACTGTTTCTACCAGCGCAGCTGCAGCGTGAATGTTATTGTAGCGTGTGGCATGGTTTCTTTCGGTATCGTTGAATATAAACCACTTGATTCGACGGCAGGGAGAGATGTTACCCTAACAGATACCGAGCATAAGTAATTTTATAACAGATGCCGAGCATACGTAAGCGGTCTTACCCAGCGTGCGGCCCAGCGAGCATTAAACCTGTCGTGCCAGCCACGTTGGTATATATGTTACCGGCGCTTCTTGCTTCGTGTACACACGACTTTAAAGTGTGAGAATAACTGTAAAGTATAGTTTAGACATCCATGAACCTAATTCAACTATTTTGTCTTGTGTCGATGTTCGCCCAAGGAGCGCTGACGATCAAACGTGGCGCTTTCAGCTACGCAGGCTGTCACCGATAGCTGCCGGCCGCACTTAGCCGGTACTTCTCCGACTGATATGTAACAACACGCAATTTTCAGTTGGTAATTTGATACGCCTTCGTGAACTGACTCACTGGCATACGTTTATAGCGGATCGCATTGGTATTTCTATGGGTGTTTTTTTTTAATTGTTGGTATTGATATAACTGCATATATCTGTACACTGGCACGCCCGCTGTTTACTGCCATCGGCGGCCAGAAAAACGGCTGTCGCTTGCCATCGCCACTCCATAAATGCATATCTGGCATTTATTGACCTTCCGCTTACTTCAGGTACAGTTTAGGTAACAGTTAGAAATACTGCGAAGCTTAAATGCAGAAACTTCAAGCATCGAAACTCAGCTGCTTCGAAAGCAGCCTTACCCAGTGCCCCGTCTAGGCCTATCGTGCCGCCCGCGTTGGGGTACCTGCTGCCGGCGCTTTTTACTTTAAGTAGGCACAATTCTAAAGTGTAAGAATGACTGTAAAGTACAGTTTAGACATCCCTGAGCCTAAATCGATCATTTATACGTGTGTGTGGTGCCCGCACAAAAAGCGGCGACGATCGATGTGTCGTGCTTTCGGCAACGTAGGCTGTCACCGAAAGCTTCCTTCTCAGCGCAGGAGCCGGTACTTCTCTGACTCGTGCGTAAGAACACGCAATTTTGAGTTGGCAATTTGTTACGCGTTAGTGAACTAACATACTGGCATACTTTTTCAGTGGATTGCATTAGTAATTTCTTCGGCGGTTTCTTAGTTGCAGGTATCGATATAACTGCAAATATGTAATCTGGCACGCCAGATGTGTACTGCTACATCGTCGCTTGCGTGAAAGAAAAATACTCAATATTCACTCGTGTGCGTGGATATCTACCAAACAAGACATGTAAATCATCTGCACTTGTTGACCAGAAGCAAATGCGCCAAACGACTATCAAAGAAAAAAAAATTATCGGCAGCAACAGCTGACAATCTGTGGCTGCTCCTCCAGTCAACTGAGATTTTTCAGGGTTAAGATGTAGATGCTTCAAAAAACTTTGCGTTCTTGCTAATATCTGCTCGTCATTCGGTGCCCGGAAGCCGATCGTCACTGTCGAATCAAGACGCAATTATTATTTGGAAAGGAATATCGTGTCAGTCTTGACTGTGCGACTTGTAAACATGAAGTTGAACAGTGCGTTCTTCGGATAAATAGTCGTTTTACAACCCCACAAGCACCTTATGGCGCGGCGTAGTGGGAGCGTATACCCGGTTAGAGATCAGGAGGTAGCGAGTTCAAATGTCGTCGTGCGGGATTTTTTTTATTTTAATTTTTTAAAATTTTTGTTATGAGTGCACGTCATTTTACTTATATATTTATTTATTTATGGCGAATGGGCACGCCCGTTTTATCCCTGGGAAGCCATTTTGCGCAGAGTACTGGGACCCTGCCGCTCCAGCGTCCCAGTACCTGCGCTGGGAGGCGCTGGTACCAGCGCCATACTGGGCCCATAATCAGGCATGGCACTGGACGCTGGTACCCAGTGGCGCTGGTTTTTGCAATAGATAGATAGATAGATAGATAGATAGATAGATAGATAGATAGATAGATAGATAGATAGATAGATAGATAGATAGATAGATAGATAGATAGATAGATAGATAGATAGATAGATAGATAGATAGATAGATAGATTCAAAGTTGCTGAAGTTCGCTGAGAAATGCTTCACATATAAAATGCCTTAAATTAAGGGGAGATGCGGGTCGAAAAACGCGAGTTTTTTTAAAATTACTGATTTTTTATTTTTGTCTGTTTTGATAAGATTATTACCTCTACTGTTATGAAAAAAATACAGGTCGAGACTTACCTGGAAATGCTTTAAATTGCATCTAAAGAGCACAAGGTGCCTGTTAAAAGGTCTAAAGTGTGCAGTCTTCGAGCACCTTGCCGCCGATAATGCGCCGCCGCTCGCCATTGTTGATCGTATTAGCCGAAGAGTCGAGCCTCACTCTTCAAGTAACAACAGTTTCCCTCGCTGATGGGGCGCAAGAAATAATAAAAAGAAGCACGCTACTGCACGTTTTTCGAGCACCGCGACTGGCTTATCACGTGGTACGGATCGGGGACCGCCATTGGCCGCTGCGCGCCTGTATGTACTGTGAAGCCTATTTGCGGGGTCTATGTCTTGTCGAGCAGCGCAGCTGATTAATGCTTTTCCCGTGTAATTATCTCCGTTATGAATGGAAAAGCATTGTTCGCAAGTGAAAGCTGTTGTGCGGCGCGCTCTGTAGGAATAGACTACGAGCAACTGGTCCGATTTCCGGCAGTTGTTGGCTTGCAAAAACCAATGCATCAAAAGTCAATCAGACCCATCAGCCGGAAAGTTCGTGATGCGGCAATGGATGACGTCAGCGCCAATCTTGAGAGGTCAAAAAAGCTCGCAGTAAGAAAACTTAGCAGGGATGACATTGCGATTATGTACGACGGTATGTGGCACAAACATGGCCGCAAAATGGCATGACACTGAACTTAGTTTGAATTTCGCAGTCCTGTCGAACTTCTTCCTAGCTTGCAATTGGCACAAGGCTCTGCTACATGGAGCGGAAGTTTGGCAAGCGTTTCATGGCCCTGTCTGTGAGCGAAATGTCTGTGAGGAGTCGGGTCGAAAAAGCCGAGAGGGACAAACTCATGGGGCTGGCGTATTTTAGCCGCAGTGGCCACTACAAGAAGGATTGTTCTTTTTGGAGTACAATTTCATCCGATTTAATGATATCTTTCAGAAAATAAAAACTCAATTTTAACTTAAAAACTCGCTTTTCTCAAAACACAAATTTCGCATTTTTTTCAATTTCCCCCTCCTTTTTCGGGCACTTCTAGTGCTCGGATCTGCATGAAATTTTGCCCAAGTTTTTCCGAAAGTATGGCGAATGCAATTATTTAGCTTAAATCTCAATATTGTACTGTATATTAAAACATTTTATGTAAAATTAACCGTTACTAGGGTAGGTGAAATATTGACTTTTTACGTCCATTATTTTTCCCGCCTATTACATATTTTGCGGGTGCTTTCTAATTAGTTATTTGCATTCTACACTTTATTTCAGACATTATGAACTATGAATGGTAAAAAAATTACGGAATTTAAAGGATGAAAAGAGTGGGGGGAAGGGTTAAGGTTTTAAATTTGTCATTTCACAGTGCTAAAAGTAAGCAACTTGCAAGAAAACTAATTATATATTTGAAATTAGCATAAAACGTCCCATAAACAGCTCAATTTTCATTGATCTATATTTTTAAATAAGTATCTTCGAGTAGCATTAATAAAGTTCCTTGCCTGCCTGCCGGCCTAAGCAGACAGTAAAGTGCTGTTTTTTCCAGCAGTATACGCAGGAAGGAAATTATCACACTTTTCTTGCGTTCAACTTTAATTACACCTCATAAATCGTTTCCCCTTTTGCGCAGACACAAGGTTTTCTTGCGTGATGCCAAAAGCGGGTGGCTTATGCTAGCAACACATGACGGACAAATTTATTTTGATTAGACAGTAACGTTTACGGAATTCACGTAATAATAATTATTACTAGTTGTTTCCAGTAATCGTATGTGGCTACCAGAAAATTCTGCGAACGACAAATCGCCACCTTATTCTCTCCTGCCTCCTTGGACCTCAGAGTGATGGCTGCTTTCACTGTCGTATTAATGTAGCAGACTTGACACTCGCCACCTCATCATGTCGGTGCACTCTAAATGTGCCTAGAGGGAAGGTAGTGTCTCGTGCATTGTGACTCGGGAAACGCCATTCAAGCAACACCAAGGAAGTGACGTTCAGCGTTTCACTACCGGGGGCCTCCATTGCAGTTTACAACACGTCCCACTAGAGGTCAACGAAATTCAATTTCGCCACTAGCGCCAGTAGCTTTATAAAACCTATGAGCGACTTACACTTTCCCCTAGGTGACATTATTTCGCTTCACCACTTCTTAAAAGTCTGGAATAAAAAAAAGCCCTTAGAGAGGCAGGCAAGGGGAAATGGCAGGGGCGAGATAGAATGACGCGGAGATGTCAGCCGGGTATTTGACGAAGAGCGAGCGTGTGTCACGACCCGTTTGAGCATTACTGTGCTGACGGCGCTAGGGCCTGTGGCTTGCGTATATGCTTTGCCCCGTGGCGAAAACCGTGTGAAGAGGTGGTGCTGATAAGGACGCATATTTAGGTGGAAAAGTTTCCAAGATTACAGTAATGCTTAAATGCTGCAGATATTTTGAGTTCCATCTACGAAACTGATATCTTGAGATTGACTTGCCAAAAAAAAAAAAGCACAGAGGACGCTTCAGCTTCAAGATCCTGAGTAGAACGCCAAAGCGTTATCGAGCCCCGTGCACAGTGCTTTCTTATTGATAGCCTGAGTTCGGTTCTTGGTTTATGCGTTAACAGTGCCGTAAAAAAACATGCTGTAAAAAAATGGGCAGATCCCACGTACCTGCGAATCGACGTTATGCGAAGCATGTGGAGGCAAGGGGACCATGTTGCGATTTTTGTTATTGAGTGACACGTCATGAAATGGCACTAAATATATGTACAAATCTTGCATGCACAGACATATGCTGAAGAGTTGCAGATGTTTATATAACCAGTTGTTTGCCCTTGCGCAACGATGTCAACTGGAACATGCATATAGGCATCACCAGAAGCTGATATGAAGCGCTGATGCTCGCCAAGATGTTGCCAGGAACTAGGACCGCGCAACGATGTCAACTGGAACATGCATATTATCATCACCAGAAGCTGATATGAAGCGCTGATGCTCGCCAAGATGTTGCCAAGAACTAGGACCGCCAAGAACTAGTACCACCTGGACACTGCTACATATATCAGCTTTAGCGCATGGCAACTAACCACAATGGTCGTTAACTCGACGTGACGACTGTACCAAAGGAGTACACATGTAATGTTTATCAAAAGGAATAGGCAGCATTGCAACCACTATTGACGTTTCACGAAGATTGGCGTCTATTTAAAAAGTAGTTCCGAGACCTAGAGTAGTTCTGTGGTAAAATGCTTCATGGCCACGCAGAATGCTTGGGTTCGATTCCAGCTGAAACGCTGACATTTATTATTTTCATTCGTCGGGTTGACGCTACGAATGTCGGGTATTTCTCTACGCTCCCACGTTAAAAGTGACCATGTATGTTCTCGTCGTTCCTGGATAGATTCTATCCAGGAACGTATCTGAGGGTGCTTTCTATTATAGCAACCGGCAGAGCTCAAAACTGCTGATGCGTTCAAAACTGCTGATGGATAGATACGTTCCTGGATAGATCACCTGCGGCACATACCCGCATACCAGCGGCACATACCCGCCCGTGGGTACGTGCCACTATATTTGGTGGGAAGTGTTTTACGACGTACGCGACGGTATTCTGGCATTATTCATGGCTTGACCAGCGCATCATGTTCGTCAAACCATCTTACCTTCCCATGCTAATTTTGGTTCACGCTAAGTTAAGGGGATGACAACGAGAGCACCCAAACACAAGCAGCTAGATAGATAAATAGATACGCTCGAAGTCGCCGAAGTTCGGTAAGGAATGCTTCGCATATAAAAGAAAGAAAGAAAGAAAGAAAGAAAGAAAGAAAGAAAGAAAGAAAGAAAGAAAGAAAGAAAGAAAGAAAGAAAGAAGGGCACTTTACTGAGGCGGCAATTATTCGGAGCTATGTCACAACACATGAAAGTACAAGAACAAGCTACATAACCAAGCACGATCATTAACAGTGAAAGTTGGGACGTAGTTTCTATGGCGAAAGCACAGAAGATAAAAAAAATGTTCGCGAAGGGAACTTTAATGACGGTGTTTGAACGAAGGTATATGGGGACGGGAAAAAAATTGGCAGATCCCACGTACAGTGGTAATCGATGATATGCGAAGTACGAATGAAGAAGGTTGACACGCCACTTTCGAATCACCACAACGTTACGAGGTTGAGGTAAATTATGCCGTACACGACTTCCATGTCATGATTGTCATGTTTGGACGTCTCGTTTACCTTCATCATCTATTGACGTCACGTGATGTCAAATTTAGTATATGTGGAGCTAGCGAAACGGCCGCGTGCATGCTATGAGTTTGGTATGTTGCCATGTTCTTACATGACACGCGTGTCACGGTTATCATGTTTGCACCAGTCATATACATTCGTCATCCATTGACGTCCCCCGTAACCCTAAATTTGGTATATGTGGAGCTAGCGAAACGGCCTCCAGTGCATCATGAAGGGTCCAATAAAGTCCAACGTAACGTTGACGCACGCGCACGCTGGGCACAGCGACGCCCCGCGCGACAAGCGTCTATCGGCACCGCTGGATGGCAACCGGCGCGAAATGCAGCATGCTGCATCTGGCGCCAATGCCTTACCTAGACAGCACTGCGTCTGCCTCTTTTCGAGACGGAGGGACGCCGGACGCACTGAAACGCGCATGCGTGAAAGCAACGCAGCGCGCGCCTGCAAGTATACGGCAGGACCAGCGCCTGGCGTGGCAACGCCAGGTGCTCGTCCTGTTTGACCCCATGTTTGATTCTTCTCGGTGTGTTGAGTACTGTCTCCGTACACCTGGCATAACAAAACCGAGAACTAGGATCGCCTATGGTCAGCCACATAGTGACTATCAAATACCCAGTCACCTCAACAAACTAGAAAATGTAGTTGACCCAAATAAAAAAAGTTGCAAAAGTACACTCAAGGAAATTCTCCTTCATAATTGCATTGAATATGTTTATTATAATATTTCGATTAGTTATTACTTTATGTGTACTAATTGTTAACTGTATAGTTTCAATGTTGTTGTTTACTTTAGAAATGTATATGTCTGCAAATGTGTTTTCGATCTCACCTATTTTACATATCGCGATACTGATCTTTTTCTTTAAAGGTATTTTGTCTTTGGTTATGCATAATGTTCTATTCTTTTTCACATTGTAGCGTTTCTTTGTCTGAATATAATTTGCTGATTGTTAGTCTTTGTGTAAGAAGTTGTTTTTTATCTGCGTCTAAGTTGTGTACCAAACTGTATTTCTGAGCAAAAGCCTCCGTCAGGCTTTACAGCCTTTTGCTTTTGCTTCGTTTTTTCCTATGTACAGGAAAAAAATAAACCTCAAATAAGAATATAAATCACATAATCCAAGTTTATAAGAAAGAATGCCGCATCAGCGATGCTCAACATAAACCTCACCCTCGTGCAACGACTGCTGCTCAGGGCACCAACAACCACGACGCCGTGAAGACAAGCCCCTCAGTACTGTCAGAGAGATTAGTGTGGCCACTGGAGTGTCTGCAAGCGCGTCGACAATAAAATGACGGCTAGCAGAAGGTAAACTGAAGAGCCACATTGCGGCCCAGAAGCCGTGCCTCCCCTTGTCTAACAGGACGGCGCGTCTTAACTTCACAAAAGAACACGGCTGCTGGACCACGGACAACTAGAAAACAGTACTTTTTTCTGACGAGTCCACGTGCACCACACGCTGGGACCAAAAGCAATGTGTGTGGCGCCCTGTCAATTCCCGGTACGGCCCCCTCTGCGTGCAAGAAGTAGCATCGAGCTGACGAACGGCTGTGAATGTTTGGGGCGCTATGTCCCGTGATGAGCTTGGTGTTTTGCGCCGCATTGAGGGACACCTGACATCGGTAAAGTACTGCGACATCCTCGATTATGTCATGATACCTTACGCATTGGACGGGACTTTTCCTGACGGGGACTTCCTGTTTCAGCAAGACTTGTCACCTGTTCACACTGCAAAGGTTGTTGGAGAGCTCCTGTACATGCGAGAGGTGTGGTGCCTGAAGTGGGTCCCCAAATGGGGCAGACATCAACATCATCGAGGCCATAAGGGGCAGAATGAAGGTCAGGCTGCGTAAAAGAGGGTTACACAGTTCATCCACCGATGAGATATGTAGCGCTGTCGAAGAAGAATGGATATCTCCAAAATGAACGCAGTTTTATTGACAATTTGTACGCGTCACTACCGTCCGAAATTCAGGATGTGATTGCCATGCAAAGGGCCATGACCCGCTACTAAGCCGTGGCGACCGCTTCATCTGCTTTCCTTTCCCGTGAGTCATATTCTTGCATCTTAATACTATCAGCGCCGACGCGTCATCGGTTCATCAGCAGCCATTCAGCACTGGGTCCGCAGCTAAGGAGGAGGAGGAGGAAAGTTTAAGCCGAAGGACAGGGAGGTTACCGCAGCTAA
This sequence comes from Rhipicephalus microplus, assembly GCF_043290135.1. Taxonomy (NCBI): domain Eukaryota; kingdom Metazoa; phylum Arthropoda; class Arachnida; order Ixodida; family Ixodidae; genus Rhipicephalus; species Rhipicephalus microplus. Next base: position 42,803,754 of record NC_134703.1, read on the forward strand.
GCACTATTGAAGAAGTTATTGGCTGGAATAGAAATTCCGATGTACTTGCTTCTTATGGTGTGAATCTTAGTTTAACTTCATTTCGTTTTATTTTTGTGCACAATTCTGCCTTTTAACAGTACTCGTGGTAATATTCTGTTCATAATTGACTTTCCTTCATTATTTCAAGCAACACTTTATGGACATTAAACAAGAGAACTAAAAGGAAAAACAGTACAGCTTTTGTTATCACTTTAATATCAGTTTCCTTTTTTATTCTAACGGTGCTTTTCTCTCTTTTGATGACCACACAATTATTTTGTAAAGCCAGGTAAGTTTATTATTTGAGAACACTGAACACGACCTCACGTTGGCGTATCCATGAAAAGCGCTTTCTGCTTCCCTATTTCCTTGGCGAACTGACTAGAGAGTGGTATATGTTCATAACTAGTGTTATTAAAATGTATTATCAGCGTAGTTGTAAACAAGCATAGTAACAGCTGCCTCGCCCATAGAATAAAGGCTGCTAGCGATCACCGAAACGGTACTATTGGCCACACATTGGGCATTGGCAGCACAGCACAGGTCTGCTAAAAATTATTACAGAAAATATTGCACAGCCCGAGACGTCGCAAGCTTTCTATTTTCTCGATAAGCATGACGCAATCTGAAAGTACCCAATTCAAGTATAACAGCACTTTTATGTCCATTCTTGCACAAAGTTAACGCTCAATCTTTGATAAGATTCGCATTACACGTCTTGTAGGCGGTAAAGTCGCTGCAATGGGCTCAAAATGTTTTTCAATAACACAGAATCAGCGAGCAAAACGAAGCGCGAAAGGTTTTTCCAAATAAAGAAGAGAGAGGGTGAAAGCAAGCATGTGGGGGTGATGTATATTTGCATTTTATTCTTATTTGATTATATTTATTCACTTCGTCTACCAACATATTTATTGTCAAACACAAGTATTCACAGCACTAAGCAGTTCTGGTGTCTTCATTGTCGGATCAGTTGGAGGGATCGTTTATAGTGTAGTTTCGCTTTTTTTTTCTTTTCTGGCAACGTGACTGAATCATATCTGCCTCAAAAAAGAACGCAAACGTCGTTCAGTTGCTTTTTAGCATGTCTCATTACGATTCCTGTCATAAATTGATATTAAAAGCATGTTTATCTTCGAAAGCCCTGGTTGGTACGATTGAGAACATTGTAACACATGCAAATTGCAACTCTAAATGAGCACAACTGTTATTGACAAAAAAAATTGAAGTAGGAGTTTTATACGTCACAGCTGCTTCAGCTGCTTTCTGATGGAAACTTATGCTGTTCTGATGAAACAGTACACAAAAATTGGGAAACTATAACACTACATGTACTGAACAAAGGGGAGAAAATGTTCAAAATGCTTTTCTAGATTTTTTTAGTGCAGGCTAAAGAACGATGGCCTGCACCTGTTTTGCTTGTACAGGCATCGTTTCTCATTAAGAAGGGCACCATTTTGTGTTTCAGGAGCTTCACAATTAAAGCAAGTCTTCTGACTAAATGATCTTGTTTGTGATGGATGGCTAAAGGCTGATTGAGTATGCAGAAAGACGTGCCATACGTGCCGGCAAGAATATTGTCAAGGCCCACTTCATGAAAGCGCGGTGACTAAATGAATTCTGTGAGTGATTACAAAGTACATGCGAGGAGGTTACGAAAGTGAATGTCTATAGAAGATTTACTACTTATTTGAGATAATCATTCTGGCTGTTAATTTTCACCAACTTTGTGCGCATCTCCTACACTGGATTTGCAGCCATAGTGAGGAGAAGCCTCGGTTGCAGAATATTTTTTAGCAAAGTGTCTAAAATGCCAAAAATGTTAAAGCAGCCCTGTAATAATTTTTGAGCATGGTTAGAAAACGCTGCTGATTGGTAGTAAAAGCTCCCAAGAACCCGCTAGCTAAATAATATAGCGCAGCACGTGGCCTGAAATTCACAATAATTTGTCAAAATCGCCTAAAAATTACTTTCTCTTTTCCTGACAAATGACAAAAGACGCTCAAAGATCACTCGTAGGAGGCCTTCTATCAGCCATTGGCTGATTTGAACATGCCGCGCTTGGTCGTTACAGACATCGCCGTGGGAGGTCACGACTTGTCCACGCGAGCGCACGTGACCAGACTGAAAAAGCCGCGTATTTGAAGGGAGAAAAAAGTGATCAAGGTCACGAGGGGCGCGTGACGTATTTTCTTTACCTATGCCATCTCTCTCCCCCTTCCTACTTAGCTTTGAGTGCTTTCGTGAGGACGAGTGAAGAAAGACTGCGATTGCAGCCTGTGGCAAAGCTTTGTATCTCCGCTCGTACTGCGCGTATTCTTGAATTTTTTGCTTTGTTGAACTCGTGAGCAATGAGTTCTTTCAGTGAATTCAATGCATGGTTACTGAAAAATGTGTTTCAGAATCATTTTAAAGGAAAAATTCCTTCATCCGAATGCAAAGACAGTGGCCCATATTGGAGTGTGGAAAAACACATTTTAAAAAGATATAAGATTTGGGTGCAGGTTAAAGAACCCCAGGTGATCGAAATTTCCGGAGCCCTCCACTACGGCGTCGCTCATAATCATATGGTAGTTTAGGGACGTTAAACCTCACATACAAATCAGTCTATAAAAATATTATTAATTCGTAGGACATCGTTTGGTCGTTTAATTGTGGTATGTGCGCTTTCAAACGAAGAGCTCTTTATTAAGTCAGGCATTCTGCAACTTTTCGCTAGCAAAGACTACGTCATCACGAATCCGCCTGTGCTTTCCTAACATGAGCTGTTGTTGTTTTCCTGTGCAAATGGCTCGTACCCAAAGGAGGGGATAAGCCGATTATAAGGTGAATTTGCCCTATACTTTCAGTATTGCGTCATTCCTACAAAACTTTTGTAATTTAATTTTGATTTGAAATGCCGATAGCAAGTTTGCAGAAAAAAAATAACGAAGAATAGTGAGACCGTAATTTAGCGAGAAAATCGTTTAGTCACAGTGATGCATTCCTGAACGGCGAACAAAACATCCCTGTGGCTGAAACCCAGTGTAGAGGCTCCAAATGAAAGATCAGGTTGTGATAATTGCAAGCCCAGTCTTTGAAAAGGTGGTGCTAGTATGCTTTGCCTGAATAAATCGAAACGGCGACAATGTAATAAAAAATAAATGATCCTTTCCTCTTCATTACAGTAATTGCACATAGGGGAATTCAATATACCTGATCTATACAGGTAAAAATTGAGGGAGGTAATGCGGCTACGAAATTTCGTGATGACAACTTCCATCATCCTTGAATTAGACAGTTCACTGAGCCAGGGAATTAACAAGTGGTTGTATTCCAGAGAAGCCGTCAGTGCAGGGTCTGATAAATTTTGCCTGATTTTAAGTGTGCGAAATCGCACCACCGTAATGTGTACTGTATGAGGGAAAATTGGAATGATGGGTGTCAAAAGCGATGCCTTCGCAAGAGAATCAGCTATTTCGTTTAACAACAAACCTTTGTGCCCTGGTGCCCAGAATAATTGAATACTTCGGAGATGACAGGGGGCCCATGATTTAAAAAGTTTCAGTATGGGTGAGCGACCGGATGCGGACAGAGAAGAGCACAGTGATAATGAATCGGTTATGACTGCTACGACTGGAATGGAAATATTTACCTTTGGCAAAGCTAGCATTATTGCCATAAATTCAGCCAGAAAGACAGAAAGAAAATCTGGTAAGCGAAGTGAAAACGACCAATCAAGTACGGGGCAATATACTCTAACGCCTGATTTTTCATCTGATTGAGATGCGTTCGTTGCTATAATGACATTTGTTGGCAAAGTACTCAAATGGTGCTGCAGTAAACCATTTAAAATGCCTGTAGGTAATAGCTTAGCGTGAGTCAGGAAGATATCATGGTAAACAATTTCTGAAGAAATTTGTGGCTCGGTTAAAGGAATCAGATCACGAACTTGTACATTTAGAGGCTCAAGTAACGATTGAACAAATACTATTTGTGGTTTGTGAAATCTGGGCCGATGCACGGAGAAGAATAGGTCAGGATTGGAAATAAAAATAATTCGTTCAGGGTTAAACGGTGATTCATATAGTCGTAAAAAGTCTGCACAGTAAGAATGTTAAAGCGCCATAATAGGGTTGGTATTCGTGCTTCAAGGTATAACACTGCATTTGCAGTATACTTTGGAAGTCCTAAGCAGAGTCTTAAAGCGTCTCTTTCCAATAGAACGAGAGGTCGAAGTATGTAGGCTGGCGCACCAGAAAAAAGAACGCAGCCAAACTCTAACACAGGGCGGACATACATTTTATATATAATCATAAGTGCCTTCCTTCTTATACCTGATCTACAATTGCTCAACCTCCGCAATACGCCCATCGCGCGTACTGTTTTTGTCGCGATGTATTCAATGTGAGGGCGCCAATTTAGATGTTCATTATACATAACACCAAGATATTTCAATGATTGTATTTGTGGGATATCCTGAAGCTTGTAATAATAGATATGTGCACGGGATCTTTGATAGGGAAAACGAGAATAGCACATTTACTGGTATTCAGGTTCAACATCAATCCATCTAGCCAATGTTCTGTTTCATTTAGATATGCTTGCAAGATAGTGTAAAGACAGTGGAAGTCATGTGTCATAGCAAAGAAAGCAATGTCATCGGCATAAACATAGGTTTTCACATTTGGCTGAACGGGGATGGTTCTAAGCAATATGTTGAATAATACCGGGGAAAGTACTGACCCCTGAGGTACACCTCGGGTTTGCTTGTGCTTACAGGAAGAGAAACCGCCTTGATAACAATAGAATTCTCTTCTACTTAAGAATTCCGTCACCCATGCTACTATATAAGGCGGAAGTCCATGACCCCATAACTGATTAATCAAGATAGAATACTCTACACTATCGTATGCTTTACATATATCTAACGTTACTAAAGCTGCAAACTGCTTTTTGTGACGGGCAATATGAATACGACTTTCCAGATCTACATGTGCATGCCACATGGAATATCCAGATCTAAAGCCGATTTGGGAACTCAACAGTTGTTTCTCGTTAATAAACCGAATTATACGACCATGAAGTACCCTTTCAATAAGTTTTACTACATTAGATGTTAAGGCTATCGGTCGTATGTTGTCTAAATTATAGCCTGCCCCCTGTTTCTTAAGCAATTGTGTAATTTTCACAATGTTCCATTCAGAAGGGATCCATGCTCTTCTAAGGCAATAATTTACGAGACCTAAAAGATGATTCGGATATTGCCTGTGTAGTATTTTTAGCATTATATTTGTTATTCCATCGGGGCGTGGTGCTGCATTTGGCAATCTTTCCATAGCCTGATTTGATCCGGAAGTCGACATTTCTGTGTAGTCATAGATGGTTGTTGTGTAAGCCGAATTAGGAAGATGCATCGAGAACATGTTTTCTAATTGTTCAGCCAATTGATTGAATGATTCCTGTAGTTCCCGTGAGGTGTGAACTACTGAGTCAACGTTTCCTGGTATAGGGGTTTTTTTTCCTACCACGAAGGAAATTGAATAAAGCACGTTTGTTATTTGATTTAGACAGGTACTCGAAATGTTCGTGGTCATATTGCTCTTTCGCTCGCGATACACTGCGTTTAAATGTTGCTGCAATCAACTGATAATCCTTCCATTTTTTTTGGACTCTGATTACATGTAAGTCTTTTCCATGCAGCTTTTCTTCTTCTATAGTCTCGTGTGCACTCATTATTCCACAATCTACTAGGTTGGGCACTTTTGGTTGACGACGAAGCAATTAAAAATTCTGAAGTGTTCTTCAATATTTTTAAAGCGGAACAGACATTTCTGCCAAGCTCTACATTTTGACCCCTGGACATTTCTGCCAAGCTCTTCATTTTGACAACTGGACACTGCCCTAATGTTGGAACGCAAGCAGTTTTTAATTTTTTTTGTAATTGATCAATGTTTTCTCTGTCCTTTCAATAGATTTCACAGCACACGAGATTTTAAAATATACAGGAAGATGGTCACTGTTTGAAGAGAAATCAATTGTTTTTCAAGATTTTATCGAACCACTTGAGCTGCAAAACGTGAGATATAATACCAATCGTGTCCGTTCGCGAATACATGTAGGCTGTCTATCATTTAGGCAGGTAAGGTTTTTATTAATCATCCAATCCCACAGAAGAGTTCCAGATGGGTCTGTTCGAAATCCCCACGAGACATGATGTGAGTTGAAATCACCAGTCAGAAGGAAATCATTTTTGCAATCAGCTAAGGCAGTATCTAATTGCTGAGTATTATGCAAACCCGTTAGAAAATATGTGTTTAAAAGTGAAAAAGGGTGGTTCCCTGGCAGACAGTGGTCTATTGCCAAAATTTCACAGTCTGTGGACATAAGCTGAAAAGATATGCTCGCTGTGCGGCAAAATTTATTCGAGACTAGTATAATTAGACCACCTCTTGGTGATGTACGGTCTAGCCGAAATGCTCTAAAATTGTTTAAATGATAATTCTTAGCGGGGTTAAGCCAGGTTTCTTGTAATAGGATTATATCTGGATATAAGTGATTAATTAAGCAAAGTAAGTCAGTAGAAGCAAAAATCAAAGACCTACAATTTCACTGTACTACTTTCAAGGTATCTTTGTTGACGAGCGAAACACTTCAGCAACGGCTGCTTCTAAAATACTCTCCTTAATAAGGGCACTGGCATTTTCGTTGCCCTTTTTAGGTTTTGTGTTTGGGCAAGGAGATTTTACAGGAGATCCAGTGCGCTTCTGACGCCTGAAATCTTGGCATACGTCCATTTCATTCAGATCCTCCGCGTGGGTCGACGTAGAAGGTACGGACAAAATTGGGGTTTTCTCCTCTCGGGATTGCCGCTGTGGGGCTAAATTCGGTATCTCTTCCATTGCACAAGGTGCCGACTTGGCCATCGGTACTGCTACTGCGGAAACCAGCTGTGTCATCTGTGAACAAAACACTTGAGAGATGCACTCACTTACGCTCGTAACTATGTGTTCCAGCGCTTTCGACATCGCCTTTTCTAATGCAGCTGCAATAAGATTCTGAATCTTCGTCTCACTTAGTTGTTCGTGCCTCGACGCGACTCCGGCATATCCAAAGGCCCTATCCTTCACAACTGTTATTGCTTCTCGCTGCGAGCAACGACGTCTGTCCATGATTTCTAGGAGTTGCGTTTCATTGAACCTTGCGGTGCAGTTCAGGTAATCGGCTGCGCGATTTCCTGCACAGAGGCAGCACCTCTCGGTTTCGGCGTTGCAATCCTTCGATGGATAAGTATCGCCACAGATACGGCAACGTGAATTTGATTTACAGCCCCCTGCACTATGACCAAAACGTCAACAGTTTTTACATTGGAGAGGACGAGAAGCGAGACGTTCGACTCTGAAAATGAGTGGCCATATTTTCAACTCGGATGGACAGGAAGTGCCGGCAAAGGTAGCAATAACTGACTCTGTGGGGACTTTCTTACCGTTAACTAATTGGTTGCATCGGTACATAGCTATAATACCAGCATCAGACAGCTTTTCCAAAGTCTCAGCGGGCGTTAATCTAGAGTTGACTCCTCGTACAATTCCCTTAGTGCACGCTAAATGAGGCGGGATAAACGCACTCACCGGGACCGAAGGAAATGTCTTGCACTTTAGGATGTCAAAAACGCATGAAGGATTTGACAATCTGCATACCAAACCACCTCTTCCGAACTGGCGAACATCACTTATCTGCTGTAAGTGCGGCGTCATGGCCTGCAACTCCACCTGGATCTCCTTTGGGTTGTTGAGCCTAATAAATCCACCACTCGAGGGCACCAGCGCAACAGGGATGCTGCCAACACCACTGCGGAAAAAATATTCCAATGGCAATTCATCATTAGGCAAGGAGGCTGACCAAGGGCTGTGCCCTTAACCAGGAGACAAATTAGACATTAGCACTAATTCGATTGCTTAAACAAGTAACATGCAACGTCAGCTAGTTTCAACAGGTCAAATTCACCCAAAGGCTCAGCCAAACCACCGTCCGAAAGAGTCCGAAGGGACCAGCTATTGCAGGAACGGACTCCTCGGCCGGAGTACAATCTCTTCGTCTTCTTCATCTTCTGCCTCACCTCGAGAACACGTGCGTGCGGTGCGCACTCTCACAATGCGTCAATTGGAGCCGCATGAGATGTAATACCTTGACTAGGTGAGAGTACGAGCACAAACGAATAGAAAGAAAGAGAGAGTGACAGAAATAAATAGAAACAAGAGACAAAGAGAAATAAAGAAAAAAAGGGAATAACGACAAAGTAAGATAAACAATGGGAGAAAAAACACACTGAGAAAAAGAAAGAAAGAACCAAACACAAAATAATGCAACTACGTGAATTTTTAGTGCGCAAACTACAAATTTTTAGTATTCAATTACCTGTACTTTGTAAGGATTTTTTTACGGACGAGTTGGATGATGCAGGTTGAAGCCCTTGCAGTTCAGAGCAGAGAACAACACGGGCGTTAGCACCAGTAGTGGCCTTTCTTGGCTTCGTTTTCTGTGTTTCTTTGGGCTCCGATGGCTTCAATACATGGATGTGCTTCATTGGGTGCTGCGAAATTCTCTACACAAGTTAACACTTATTTAATTTATTCGTTCGCATTTGTTCTGTTCAGCGTTACTTAACGTTTCGGAAACTAAGAACCCGATCGTTTTATATAACGCGTTATATACAATCTCACGAACGGAGTCATTGCCGGACATCGACTTAGCCAGTGGTCATCAGGAATGGCGATATTGCAGCACCCGGAAGTACACCCTGGGGACACTGCAAGGCGACGCAACTTCTCACCGACGCGACAGCTATACCAACGAGCTTTGCTCTTCGGATTACGTTTTCCTTTGGGTGTGCTTTTCGCAGTGTCTCTCAGCCAGGTTACATTCGCAAAATTGTGACACAGGGCCAGGAAGGGAAACTAGATAAAGAACGTGCTTTAAGATGCCTACAAAGTATCTTGGAATGGTATGGTGAATTTTGGGCGTGTGCTAGATGGCGGTGCGTTCCGTGATTTCCCAAGAGACACAGGAAGTTGTATCCCCGTGGGATACTAAGAAGCGTCATGAAGTGCACAAGCAGTAAAACAATGAAAAAAAACAAATCGAAGAACTACGTTCGGGTGGCCATGTAACAGTGTGTTTTCTTCTGCAGAGCCGACTGCTGTAGTAGTCTGCTTACTAGTGATTTCGGTTGTACATGAACATACTTTTCTTTTGGTAATGTTACCTTATTCTATAACCGATGAGAATGTTGCAACCATACGCTTTTTGACAGTTTAACAAGAAACGTGTCCCACTGCTAAGTACGAATACACGGGCTGGATTTCTGGCTACCGGGGCAGTATTTCTACGTGGGTGAAATGCATCAACAACCATGAGCTTAAATTTAAGTGCGCGTTAAAAAACCCAAAGACTACAAAGTCACAGTTTTACCGCGGGAACGAATAGCAACAAATTCGAATATCACGTGAAAAACGGCAAGCAGATAGAAACCTGCAACACCCTGCCCAAAAACAAATGAGGCACGGAACCAACACTCACTGCAGGAGCACAAACAACAATCACAGCTCGGCACTTAACGCCGTGTTCAAACACAAGAGATGCGGGAAACGTACGCACGGGTATAGAATATACGAGTGCTAACTAACAGGTGTCACACTTATTATTTCACTGTGTGAAAACACCGTGCTTCTTTCACAAAAGGGGCTTCTGCAGTGCGCAAAGGGACTTTTGCGAGCTGTGCAACCTAACCTAAATGCCAAGCACTGCGCCGTGCTCCCTACCAGGCTGCAGAAATTAGAATCCTTCTTCCTCTTTTAACAACTACCATCACCGCCTAAATGCAATCTTTCAAGCCAAATTTGCATTCGACTCACTAACAGACCCCTCACAAGATAAGTGCACGCCCGTGTGTTTACGGGTGCCAACGCCCCGTAGGAAAAATACACGTTGACCAGCCAACGCATCGCAACGGGTACGGCACCGAATTTGCCCATCATGCCATCTCAATGGTAATTTAGAAAACACGATATCGGCGTATTCTCTGTAAGAGCAACTTGTGGTGCCAAGCCTGATATCGGGCATGTAAAGAAGGATCTTTCCACTCCACTAACGCTATCGGAAAACTGCGTCGGGATGTAGAAAACACATAGGCGCTTCTACTACAAATACTACTTTTTTTCTTCCGTGACCACATAACACACCGTGACTACATTGCACATTGTGACGATACGATACGCTGACGTCGCAAAGCCTCCCCAAGTTGCAATGTCCCTGCTCCGTACACGACGTAGCCTTCTATCACACTGTATATGATGTACAACGAAGGCATCACTTTCCGGAACTGCACGACATTCCGACTAGCCTTCACTCTGAGATACTTCGCCCCTAGAACGTAGCAACACGAAGTGGAATTCTGTTAACAATGCCTGGGCTACTTGTCGCTGAATGAAGAAGGGTGATGAAAGGTCTTGTCCAGGAGAGTTGGAACACTTCATCAGGTTGGTGAACATGCAGTAGCCCTCATTGAATAGACTTTTGATTGAAAACACACACACACACACACACACACACACACACACACATATATATATATATATATATATATATATATATATATATATATATATATATATATATATATATATAATGAGGGAAAGAAGTGTATACCTAAGGGCTCGTTTTTTCGTGTTTTAACACAATATTAATGAGATCTAACAGACAGTACTGCCAAGGAATGTACAGGGAAAGTTATTAGAATAAATGGAATGTAAATAATAAGAAAAAAAAGTGGATGAAAAAATAACCAGCCGTGAGCAATATATATATATATATATATATATATATATATATATATATATATAGGTCGTCGAAAATTTTACAAATTTTACAAAAAGTGACTAATCTTTGAAGTATAACAGATGAGAACTTTCAAAGTTATAGTGACAGCTGTAAGTGATATTCTTTTTTAGGGGCGAAGCTCTTTATAGCGGCACCCGTTTGTCCCCCGTAGTATGTAACAAGTATAACATTTTGACCACCAAGGTGGTGCCGGTGAGAGACTTCTTCTGTGCGTTGTCGAACAATAAAAAATAGTGCTCAATGTACATGTCAATAGGTGCTAATGTGGAATGAGAGACAGGAGCATTCGGCTTTCAGTTAACGCGCAGGCTGCGATCACCATTAGCAGCCATTGGCATGTACATTGAGCACTATCTGACAAGAAAGGGTTGCTACGTTATACTCGCTGGGTGTAAGCTTCTTAGCTTTAGAAAGGTTTAGCGAGCGTTGAGCCGCAGTGCCATGAATACAATGAACTTGTATACACCATAAATGAACTCGAGGTGGTTAAAAATGGGAAGTAGATACGAAGCGCAAGCCGTAAGAAAGTAAAAGCCGAATTCTCCGCCTCTCATTTCCCATTAGCAGCCATTGGCATGTACATTGAGCATAATCTGACTGAAAATGTTTGCTACGTCATACTCGCTGGGCGTAACCTCCTTGGTTTTCGAAAGGTTTAGCGAGCGTTCGGCCACAGTGCCATGAATACAGTGAACTAGTATATACCATGAACTCGAGGTGGTTAAAGGTGGGAAGTGGATCCGAAGCGCAAGCCGTTAGAAAGTGTGCGTGTGCCACCTCTCGTTTAGTCCTTGGAATGTCCGCTGGATGGCGGTGCTTCTATATGGGGAATATATGATGAAAAGATGCGAGATGGTGGTACTTGGAGTGTTGAATAGATGGACGAACGAACACATAGACAGAGGCATGGATGGACGCATGAACGGACGCAGGGGCGGCTGCATGGACGAATGCAGGGACGGACGCACGAACAGACGCACGCACGGACGTGCTGATGGACGCATGGACGGTTACACTGACGGACGCATGGACGGACGGAAGCAAGAACGAATGGACGGACGAATTCTTCGCCCCACTCTCCATCATTCACTCCGTGGATATGCTGCCCTTTTTTTTGCATTTCAAGATATTCAGATACATACTGAATTAATCGAGTGGTATATTAGCGTCACACTGACAGTCTCGAGAGTACTTCACTAAGATTTCTCGCATACCGTGTTCAAGCGATTAATTCGAACACTTTAGAAAGCTACATGTGCCGGGAGAACGTAAAACAAGTGGCATGGTTCGCTTGCAGGGGGCGTTTTTTACACGAGCGTCACATCTTCTTTCACGATCATCAAAAAGATAAAAATTTTGTGGCATTTTATGACAGTATACGCCATACATTGACGGTTCGTCAAACTTCGCTTGGTGCTTGTTTACCTGCAGAGCTTTGCGATCGTGGTGACGCGCTGAAGAAAACGGCGCTTGTTTTTAGGTCTAGCGATTAAAAGAACACGGCATGCAATGCCGTATTCCGACTGTAGGTCCGCCTCATTAAGGTGCATTTTTCTTTCTGTGTTACAGCACGCGTAAAAATAATAGGAGCCATTTAGACATCAATGGCAATGTGAAAAAAAAAAAACAGGATGATAAGATTCGAATTTCATTCTAACGTTGCAAGTGAGTGAAGTGATTTCTTTTCTGCAGAGACGGCCCCTTTGACATACGATTCACTTTGAATCTTCTGACAACGGAAAAATAAATATACAAAAGGGCATTTTTTACGGGACAGTGTGTCGTACACTAGGTTGCTGATGCTGCCCCTGGTGAATTTTATCGAAAAAAAAAACTGGGTTCCTGAAAGAAGCAGAGCAGTGTCGAGTCGTTTTCGACATGGAGATGCCGAGAAAGCTTTACGTGCGCCCACGATAAACACGCTGCCACGTACAAAAAACTAAACAGTGATCCATCGAACAGGTATTACCCTATAGAAAGCGACGGCTCTCCCATTTTAGGCGAGTGTTTTACTTTTTACTGCTATTTCTTTTGTAATTTCCTTAAACCTCGTTTGTCGAATTTGCCGAAAGTAGGAAAATACCACATGCGGCCTGCTTTTATATTTGTTTTTCCTTCGCCAGCTTCTTCACGGCGAAAACTTTGTTTTATAACGAGTTTCGAATCTTGAGGTTCATGGGGTATTTTGCTTTAGGGTAGTCCTCTTGCTAGTGCCGTTTTCACAAAAAAATAAAAGAAAGCACTGCTCAGGAAACTATGTAAACATATGCATTTATTATACGAGAATTTATTTCTTTCAAGCTGACATCGGATTGGCTGATTTGTAGCTTACCAACACCGTTTTATCGATCGTCAGAACCAAACTGAAACATTCATTTGTCTTCTGTTAACGTCATTAAAAAAACTGGTACGGACGCTAAAACTATAAATACAGATTCTAGGCATCTGCTTGCAAAAGACATCATTATAGAATTACCACCCGTGCCAACTCTTAAGTGGTTTTCGCTAAGTGATACTTTTTCATCGTCTAGATAAAAGGAACTACATAAATGCTTCTACATTTTGACTACATCGTAATGCAAGTGTTCTTGGTATAACCAGTTCTTATTGAAGCCTAGAGCTTTTCAAACCATTCTTGTATAATATTACGAGTGACTGGAAGAAATCATCAAACAATATATAGTGAGGCTGCCTCAGAATGCCCAATGTCGAGTTCTGTGTTGTCGTTGCTGCAAGATTGATATTTGCAAACAAACTTGAAAAATTGGGAGTTATGACACAACCGGTACGTTGCCTGCCTTCTTTTAGAAAACTATTTCTCACTGTTGATAATCACTATGCGTGCGATAGGGAAGCCTTAAAGTTATCTCAACGCCAGTTAGATTTTGTGAACTCTCATGTCGTCGTTTGACACTCCCATTCTCCCCACTCTTATACTGTTTGGCTTTCAAATGTTATGGCTTTCAAGTCAAGTACACAGAGAGGGCAGCGTTCACGCTCCTCAGTTTTCTGAGGCTACTTCCCCTCACGAACGTCACTTAGTGTGCTGCATGATAGAACTGTAAGGTGTCCGAAGTGGACAACTGAACTCGAAATCGTTTACTGTAAACAACATTCTACGCTCTTTGCCATGTCCTTCTCGGGTGCAGAACATCATTAAAGCGCTAAAGAATTAACTATGGTCAACTGATCGCCACGCCTATGAGTTGGATTTACTCGCCCAAGCATTCACACGATTTTTTTTTTAACCCCTTTATCTTTTCCCCAATGCAGGGTATCAAACGAGAAGTGCGTCTGGTGAACCTACCGGCCTTTCCTAGCTTCGCTCTCTTTCTTTCAGTTTTTATATTCTTTGTCTACACCTACACGCTCACTCTTCTCTTTTCTGCGCACTCTCTCTTTTGTGCATGGAAACTTTAAGCGGAAGGACAGGGAGGTAAGCCAGTATTTAGACCGGCTGACTACTCTGTGCTGGGGAAAGGGGTTAGGGGAATAAAAGATGATAAAAAGAAATGTTGCAAAGAGAAAGAGAGGAAGAAATTACATAAAAAATAGCGACAGAGGAAAGGCAACATCAAAGAGTGTAAGACACTAAAGTCTGTCTCTGAGGCCAGTTGTCGGCTAAAAGCGTAGCAAAGCTTTCAAAGCTTTCTGGGCTGAGGATGGGCTCGGCCAATGACCCAGAATCCTATGTTCCGACACAGGCCGATCATCTAGTCTATCCAGAGCTGCAGTCAGTTCTTGTCTTGGAGCGTTGAAATGGGTTCACTCACATAGAAGGTTCGCGATGGTTTCTTCGCAGCTGCAGTGAGTGCACGTAGAAGAGCTGGCCATTCCAATGAGATATAGGAGTATGCGTTCGTGAAGGCCACTCCAAGCCGCAGGCGGCATAGAAGAGTCTCCTCAGCTCGAGATATCCCTGAGGGAAGACGAAGCTGCAGATCGGGATCCAAGTTATGCAATGTGTTCAATTAGAACTACGAGTATATTCTGGTTAGTTTCCAAGCATTTCCTTGCATTCTGTCAATACCTGTCCATGCGTCGCGGCGTTCGATGACAGCAGTGACACAGCCCCACAACCGGGGTCTAGTGGCTAAGGTAGTCGTCTGCTGACCCGCAGGTCAAGGGATCGAATCTCGGCTGCAGCGGCTGCATTATTGTTGGAGGCGGGAATGGTGTAGGCCCGCGTGCTAAAATTTTGATGCACCTTCAAAAAATCCAGGTGGTCGAAATTTCTGCATCCCTCCAGTACGACTTCTCTTATATTCACATGGTGATTTTGGGACGTTAAACCGCACATATTATTATAATTATTATTATTATTATTATTATTATTACAACAGTGACCCATTTGAGAAATCTGAATGCTTGTCATGGACTCACCGCGATATTTGAACAATGAACATCATCAGCAGACCACTTTCTATTCTCATTAGTATCAAAGTTCCCATCATAGTATACAACACATTTTGAAGTACATTTCGCTCAAAAATAGAGCTATACGTGCCCGAATGTTAGGAGTATAATACCTTCATGAAATGACCAAGTGCAGAAGGCTGGTACAAGACCTCCTTTGATTATGTTCAGGGGCTACGGTAGAGACAACAAAAAATGCCACTGCCATTTCAGCAAAAAGTGCGGGAAGTACAAGGCCAGCGTTCTAAAGAACAAATAAAGGTCTTAGAAAGGGAAACTAAAATAGTCTGATGATAGTTGCTTCCACTCCTAACTTGCTCGCTGTTATGTCTTACTTGTTTGTTTTGAGATTTCCCTAAAAGAGGGTATTTCATGCGGGTGGGCGACGGTGAAGACCACCGGCTGGACGACTGCCAAGAGAGGCTGTTCTTTCTTTACAGTTCCGTTTGTAAAAGAAAAAAAAGAAGTGAGGAAGAAAAACTGCAAAGCTTTTGTTCTCGTTGTCGTTTGAGGTACTTGCAGTTTATCTCCAGCGTACTTGGTTGAACTGGTTTCTTCCTCGAGGCCTGGAAAGGAAGGTAAACCGACGTGCCTGTTAGTTCAAGCAAAAAGCGAGCACAAACATCAGATGAGGTCCCACGTTTTTTCTAGCTAAATATTAGCGCAAAATGGAAATACGCCGAGACCAATGGGCCTGAATATTCTTATACGTGTTCGAGCTGCTTCTTTTCCCCTCTGTGCAAAAAAACCTAACCGTTCTTCTAGTCTTCGCGTTTCATTAGCTTTGCGTACGTCAAATGACGCAGAGGATGCCATAAACTACGCATGCGCAATCAAGAATTTCCGAGGCTTGCGACGTTCAGTGCTAGCAGACGCATCTTTACGTTTTTCGGAAGCTTCTCCCTTGAGTGCCAGTAGATCCCGGTGTTTCTACCATAAAACCCCCCAAAAAACTCTGCAAGATTTTTATGCATGGTCAGGAAACGCTGCCCATCGGTAGTAGATGCTCTTGAGAATACGTCAGCTAAACAATTCGGGCAGCACCCGACCTAAACTTTATAATTAATAACCCAAAGCCTACGACCATAGGCTTCATGAGCATCATGGGTGGCACAGATTCCTCTCAAACAATGTAGGAAGACGAAGTGATTCTCTTGTGGAACACATCTTTCGGTCTGTGCTGTATTTTCTGCGTTCCACAGCGCAACAGCGGGGTCTCCAGCCCCCTACATCGCGGCCATGGATGTACAATCCCCGGAGATCCCGCCCGGTACCAGTTCATCCACGGGCATTGCTTCAAGAAAGCGTGGTAATCCATCTAGTGAGAGCGAGGACACCGAGCCGTACTCTGCATCAGACTACGAGTCCTCGGAAGACAGCTTCGAACCTGTGCTCTACCGCAAGGCCAAACGAAGAATCATGAACGCATCATCGGCATCAAGTACAGCCACTGTGAGGACAGCGCCTCAGCGATGGCCTCACTCCATTCTGTTTGTGCCGCAGACTACTACTGCCAATCTACGCTTCCTCAACAGGCAAGCACTGTCCTTGTACCTTGAAAACATTGTGCCTAACGAGATTAAGGACATCAGGATAAACACCAGGAAGAATATTTTGGCAATCGACGTGAGGAACCCGAGTGCACTGAACACGCTACAGCATGTGTCGGAGCTGGGAAACATCAAAGTCCGTTCCATCATACCAGCGAATGGTGACACCGTAACAGGAGTTATCTATGACATAGACACTGAAATCACCAATGAAGATCTTCCTGTACTGATAAAACCAGTGAGCGAAAACAACGTCATTGTGCATGCTGGTCGCCTAGGCAACTCTCGTTGTGTGCGAATAACATTCAAGGGTGACTGTCTTCCCTCTTACGTGAAGGTTGGCCATTTCCGTCACCAGGTTCGCCCATTTATTCCGAAGCCTATGCAGTGTTTTAAGTGCCAGAAGATTGGCCACGTGCAGGGCGTTTGCAGAAATTCCGCAGTGTGCCCCCGATGCGCTGAACACCACTCAGAAGACGACTGTAATGCAACTACGTTGAAATGCCCCAACTGCCAAGGCGCTCACAGTGCTTCCTCCAAGGACTGTCCTCAGATTAAGAAAGAGATTTATATTCTGAGGCAAATGGTGCGAGACAACTCGACTCACAGAGAAGCTGCGCAAAAAGTAAGGCGAAGGCGCCGCCATCGTCGAAGGTCCTCACGAAGGACAGTGCAAAATCTGACGACAAAGTCAGAAACTCAGGTGAAATCGACAGGCGCGGCTCCTAGCACGGCAAACATCTGCGCTGAAAGAGAAGATGCCGGAAGATCTCTCTCTCCAAAGGAATGGCCACTCCTTCAGCCTAGACGATCTGTTGAGCCTCAACAGAAGCCGCCTACACGACCTGTTGAGCCTCAACAGAAGCCGCCTCAAGAACAAGCACAAAATGCTGCAACAGCCGGGAAGCCAGATCATCGCGTGATGGTGATGCTAAGATCATTAGTGGACATCGTTCGCATGTTGTTAAATGACATGAATACACCGTCAGCCAAAAGTGCCCTTCAAGTACTGGACGCGCTTAGTCCAGTGCTAGCAGCCCTAGAGTAGACCATGGCTAACCCACCACTGTCTTTCAGGGATGAGGTTCGTAAAGCAGCAATACTGCAGTGGAACGCCAGGGGACTGAGATCGCGCATTGGTGACTTTCGTCAATTTGTGTACGTCAATATGTTTCCCGTAATCGTCATCTGTGAGCCGAACTTATCGAGTGCAATACGACTCTCGGGATACGAACCTTTTATGTCGTCTACTGTTACTGAAAGCAGCAAGGTTCTGGTGTACATTCGCCGAGACCTCACTTACATCTTTCAACCTGTACCACCTCATGACGGAAACCAATACGTATGCTTAAGAGTGAAAAAGAGGAGGCTCAACATCACGGTGGTTGGCGCATACCTATCACCATCAAGCCGTTTCGATCAAAAAAGACTACGAGACATCATAGCGTTAACTCCTGACCCGTGTGTTATCATCGGGGATTTTAACGCTCATCATACATTATGGGGAAGTCAGAATACTAACATGAAGGGCAGAAGCTTGGTGTCTTTTGCCTCCGACAACCAACTTTGGTTACTGAACGACGGCAGTCCTACATTTTTACGTGGCTCCACATACAGTAGCTGTCTCGACTTGGCTTTTGTTTCGCGAAGCCTAGTGAAACATACTGAATGGTTCACGGATATAGAAACGCACGGGAGTGATCACATTCCAACATACGTCAAGATCAGAGGATTGTCGCCTCCTAAAGTGCGCGACATGGTTAAAAGAGTGGACTGGAAAAAATTTCAGTCTCGTAAGGAAGACCAATGCCAAGAACACATATCCGATTTACAAGAGGCCATCCAGAGCACTGTAAAAGAGACTGTGTGTACGATCCCATGCCCTGCAAGATTCATGGACATCGACATAGAGCTGGAGCGGCTTCGAGCCTTGCGACGACGAGCTGAAAGAAGGTACTGGCGCACGAAGGACATAGAAGATTTACGGACTGCTAGACGTATGCAGAAGAAGATCAAACGTCGGTTGGACAAGCTAGCATTCCAACGCTGGATTACTTTCTGCGAGTCACTCGACCCTCGTAAGCCTTTATCGCACATATGGACGACGGTTAGAGGTTTGCGGTCATCGCCCATTCAGAAGTCACCATTCAAGGCCTTAGCCCTTCACCAAAACCGACCAGATGTGGACGTTGCTGAAGAGTTCTGTGCCGGATTATCAGGGCAAACTACAGCCATCAGCAGCTCACCACTTTCGAGCAGTTGTCCGCCACCACGTGATTCCTCTATGGACTTCCCGTTCACCATTCAGGAGCTCAAAGCAGCACTCGCTTCATGCAAACGTACCTCTGCACCAGGACCTGACGGAATCTCCTACAGAGCCCTGTGTCATCTGGGTGAGCGCGCGAGAATAGCTCTACTTCAGTTATATAATGATTGTTGGCTAGAGGGCACTGTCCCCTTAAGTTGGAAAACTAGTCGTCTAGTACCATTACTGAAACCTGGCAAATCACCATTGGTACTCTCCTCCTATCGCCCGATCGCATTGGCCAGTTGCGTGGGTAAAGTGACGGAGAGAATGATTCTCGGCCGACTCGAGTGGTACTTGGAGTATCATCAGATCTACCCAAATGCCATGGCTGGCTTTCGACGTGGTCGATCATCGATCGATAACGTCATCGACCTAGTCACGTACGTTGAACACGAGAAAGGCCATAAGCGTCTTTGCGCCTCTCTGTTCCTTGACGTCAAAGGAGCCTATGATAACGTGACACATGAATCCGTCCTTGCCGCACTAGAAGAGATTGGAGTGGGTGGCCGAATGTTTAAGTGGATACGCAGTTATCTCCAAATGCGATCCTATTTTGTGAGTACAGAGACTGGGAACACGTCTACACATTTCAGTTGTCGTGGCGTCCCTCAGGGTGGTGTACTGAGCCCCGTGCTATTCAATATAACACTAATCGCTCTCCATACGCACCTACCAAACAATATTTATCTATCAACATACGCTGATGACATCTGCATATGGACATCTGCGGTAACTCGCCTGCAGTTACGAGCGAGAATACAGAGAGCTGCTACTTCAACTACTTTGCATCTACGCAATCGAGGCCTGAAAATTTCTTCCGGAAAGTGCGCTCTTCTGGCATTTACGCGCAAACCCATGTCGAATTACAGAGTGTCAATTAACGGTCAAAATATACCATATCGTCGATCTCACAAATTTCTTGGTGTCATAGTCGACAGAGACTTATCATGGAGCCCTCATGTGTCGTATTTGAAAAAGCGATTGACAGGCATATGCCATCTTTTCAAGTTTCTCGCTGGAAAGACTAGGGGAATGCAGCCTAATGCTATGTTACGACTGTACAGGGTGCTTTTCCTTGGCTTTTTACGATACAGTCTGCCTGCATTATCAAACGCCAGCAAAACAAGTCGACGCATGATACAAAGCGTTCAGGCACAGGCGCTTCGAATATGTCTAGGTCTGCCTCAGGGTGCCTCAACAATGGCGACTATAGCTATAGCCAAAGACCACCTCGTGCAGACCCATATTGAAATTGAAGCTTTGAGGATACACATAAGGCATGTGGGACGGAATCCCCATCACCACCTAGCCTCTCTACCAGTGGATAGACCTCATACTTCCTTTTGTCGAACAATAACTACACATGGTGACTCCCTACCAACTGGTTTTACGCCCGCGGCGAGACCTTCAATTCCTCCATGGTGCCTCAAACAGCCAGTCATCTACCTGACAATACCAGGCATCCAGAAAAAACGAGATTTCTCAATACCAGCCCTCAAGCAGCTCGCCTTACTTCTGCTGTACGAGAAGTACCAAGACTGCACCCACGTCTACACCGACGGCTCCGTCCTGCCAAACAGCTCAACTGCGGCGGTCGTTATTCCAACGCACGCCACAACCATCAAATTCAGGACAGCTCATGCAACCACAACAACGGCAGCAGAACTTGCAGCGCTTCGCGCTGCGCTGCGTTTCATAAACGACCAAAGCACGCAACGGTGGATGATTTTTTGCGACTGCAAGGCGGCTCTGCAGTCACTTCTGTCAAATCTACGCCGTGGTCCACACGAGCAGTTGGTATTTGAAACAGCAGAAATGCTACACCACATAACAGAGAAAGGGCACCACGTTATATTTCAGTGGTTGCCAAGCCACTGTGGAATTATCGGTAACGAACGAGCTGATCAAGCAGCCCGTTCAGCCCATACAGAAGACAACGACCAGTCAATAACTCTCTCAAGAACGGACGCTGCTAGGAGGCTCCGCATGCTTGCTCACCAACGCTCCATGGCTCTTTGGAATGAGCCTCTCTTTACGCATGCAAGATTACGATCCCTTGATCCAACGTTAAGCATGCAGCTTCCAACAAAAATTCGACGAGGCGACGCTACTGCTCTGTGCAGACTATGGTTGGGAGTCGCGTTTACCCGTGCGTACGCGTTCCGCATAGGTATGGCCGACACCGCCGACTGTGCACACTGCGGAGATGAAGAAACAATTCGACATATCCTGTGTGACTGCCCGAAATACAACCTGGAAAGACAACACCTTTCTAATAAACTAAACAGGTTAGATGACCAGCCGCTGTCAGAAGAAATGATACTGCGCCATCGTCATGACTCATCGTCACAGAAGAAAGCCGTGCAAGCGCTACTGGGCTTCTTACGAACTACTGGCCTGTCGGAACGCCTCTGAGTGGACTGATTTTGTGTGTGCGTGTGTGTCGGTTTTTTCTGTTATTTTTTTTAACTCTCCCTTTCTCTTTCAACCCCCTATTCCCCAACCCCAGTGTAGGGTAGCATACCGGATACTAGCATCTGGTTAACCTCCCTGCCTTCCTCTTTTCTCGTTTCTCTCTCTCTCTCTCAAACAATGTAGATATATTCTGCGTTCCCGCTATGGTGGAACGTTGGTCGTAGTGTAGGGCAGCTGAACCGAGGGTCTCGGATTCAATCCCGGCAGCGGGGGTCAAATTTTGATGGAGGTAAAATGCTAGAAACGCGTGTATTGTACGATGTCAGTGCATGCTAAAGAACACAGGTCCTCCACCAAGGCGTGTTTTATGATCATATTGTCGTTTTGGGACGTTACATTTTCGATATTATTACATACATACGTGTATATGCATTATTTACATGGTTTTCTAAGCAAACAGCACGACGGCAAGTGCTTATTCTAGAGAGTGAGGGAGAGATAGAAAGAGAAAGTATGCGATAACATGAATAGGCACTTACGTTACCAAATCTGATCTCTATTGGTTTATTCGAAGTTCGAAGAGGAAAAGAATAATTTTAAAGTAGCTTGAGAAATTAGGAGACAAAGCTTCGTACTTTTTACTAACAGACGCACTAAAAACAATAATCCGCGTCTAGTCAGAACAAGTGTAGATTACTGCGTTTAGGGAAGCTCTCATAGTTTTGCGCACAGCAGATGTGCGAGGCCATGCACTAAGTTGTTCTCTTCTCTTATGAATTCGTATTAATGAATACAGCTGCTTGATGTGCTGCTATCTCTATCAATGCTTTACCTTTTGAAAAAAAACTGCGACATTATTATTGTTTACTTCCTTTCATGTTGCCTCTCAGGAAAACAATACCGCAATAGTTAATCGAGGTATGAAAGATACAAACGTATTACACGAGCTCTGAAAAACAATTCACGGGCACATAAATGTAGCTGCTTACCCACCACGGTGGTCTAGTGGCTAAGGCACTCTGCTGCTAATCCGCAGGTCACGGGATCGAATCGCGGCCGCGGTGGCCACATTTTAGATGACGACGTAAATGTTTCAGGCCCGTGTGCTTAGATTTATGTGCACGTTCAATAATCTCACGATCGGAATTTCCGGAGCCCTATACTACGGCGTTTCTCATAATCATTTGGTGGTCCTCGCACGTTAAACCCTAACAACTATTATAAATGTAGCTGATTTTTTTCTGATGTTTCTATTTTTTATTTCATATTGACTCTCCGCCGTAGCGCAGAGCAAGAAACAATCTGCTTAGATCACACGCTGCGTACATTTCGTATACTGCTCTCGTATAAACACACTATTTGCTTTCTTTAGTGCCGCCAATTTCGTCTCGGTATTTTTTATAAAACCCTTATTGTTACGCTGTTTTGTTTTTCCAATGATTAATTCAGCGAGCAAACTTAAATAGGTTACCAATCACACCGAAAGCCTCCTCTCCCGTCACTCACGAAATACGGCATATATGTGGGGTCGCAAACAACGAGCAGCGTCAACACCAGCAGCAATACTGACGATAAAAAAAAAGCAACGTCACCGGAAATGCGCCATCAGTACTTGCAGCAAAGGGAAAACACAACAGAGATAGGAATCTTGGCCTCTACAGACGGGACAGCAGCAAAAGCAGCGCGGGAAATGAAATGTGCCTAACGGCTCCGCGCGGTGCACCGTAGCCCATCTTGGGCGGTCCCCGAAGGAACAACAATCTTTGACCTGTGCGCAATATAGGTCTAGCGCATTGATATTCCTACGCAAGCGAGGTGAATGAGAGATTGGTTGCTGTTGTTGCTGTGGTTCCTGCGCCCACCAGACCCTTTAACGCTGCGTGCGTATACGTCACACACACGTCATCTATGATATATCTGAACACGGCGGCGTCAACAACATAAGCCCGCGAAATTTTAATATGTCTCGATATGAAATTTATATAGCAATAAAATGTTCAACACGACATTTACAAAAGAGTTTGGTATAGAAATGTTATTTTTACCCGGCTTTGTTCTCTTTTTCTTTCTTTTTTCTTTTTCCAGAACCGAAGCGTGCTGCCTACAAAATATATAACACCATGTATGTGTAAATACGCTTCGCATTTGAAACTATGAACCAGAATTCATACGCCCTGAAAGGATTACTGACACCTTTTTCCGGAGATCAGTTTTCCGGAGATCAGGAGGCGCACGAAATCAACTCTGTTCTCTGCACTTTA
The DNA here is from genome assembly GCF_043290135.1 of Rhipicephalus microplus. Lineage (NCBI taxonomy): Eukaryota > Metazoa > Arthropoda > Arachnida > Ixodida > Ixodidae > Rhipicephalus > Rhipicephalus microplus. The sequence continues at coordinate 42,827,600 of NC_134703.1, forward strand.
CCGCGGGTGCGTACACACACCACATGCAGTTGCTGACCGACTTCAGATTTTCGAAGCAGCTGTGCCGTCAAAGTGATGCCATTACAACGTTAGGCTCATTCGTTTAACCTGCAATTCGTGAGCCAATTAACGTAGGCGCTGCACTCTGGCATTTGTTTACCAGTTCAACATGGCAGTGGCGGAATTGCCGTTTTAGTTTAAAACAAGTGCAGCAGTCATGCAAGGCTAGTTCCCGAATAGTCCCCTCCTGCTCGGGAGGTAGTGTCGAACCGATGCAGCACAAGATGGCTGCAGCTGCAGCAGACGACACGACCGACTGCATTGGGTCTGTTCTACATCCAACAAGTATACCGTGTTTTCCGATAGTTGCACATGCCAGGAAACTTCACTGGCGCCGCATTTCGCGAAGCGCAGCTTCGACAATCCAAGAGACAGCGGACGAGTAGACTAGGGCGTGCACGACATCTGCACGTTCGTATTAGTTTCCGCGTCTCATTGCTGCTGCAGTTGCTGAAACATCCCCTGCACGATGACGGCACCAAGACGGCCCCCCTGTGAACCAGTTCAGGAAGTGCGAAGTGAATCGTATGGACCTGTTGTATCCCCCTTCCGAGACGATTTTCACACGTGCGGTGTGCAGCAGACGATTGAAGAAGTGCGCGCGAAGGAGGAACGTCACGGAAATTTGCGCGTGCACAAACTACAGTACACCACTTGATAGCGCTGCTCATACCATGTCGTGACGTCAGCGTACAGCAGGAACAGAAACTAACTTTTAAAAGCATGCTGTGATTAACGCTTCAGGGCAAACACATGCTTACCGGTGCATTCGCGTGCCGTTTTCCTCCCAGGAAGCTTTATATGATATTCTCTTGTACGCAAAAACCCTCGATCATAAACAAAAAAGTAATATATAACAAGTGTTAGTAAACGGTTCAAATAGCAATAGTTTTTTTAAACCAATCAGACGCCTTTTTATTGCGTTTTGCCCCTCTCACATACTATAACAAAAAAAATTGCGCTTGGTCTCCGGGCACCAAACGAACTGCACTTTTGATGTTAGGTAGCTTGGATACTGTAAAGTAACAAATTAAATACTTAAGATGTACTAATGTCGTGGAAGTAGTTTTGCGACGGGTCCGAAAAATTTGCCGAGCAGAATATTGCCTCTTTTTTGGCGGATCACTAACACACATACACCAGCTGCGTAATTTTTTGTTTCTGCGTGAACCCTGTGGGCGATCAACTACTACACATAAAAATGTGGACAACAAACAGCAGCTGTGTCTGAAACAGGGAAACAAGAAAGGGACTCTTTTGTATTATCTCTTGAAGTCAATAAAGTCGAATTGTCACGTTTTTCCCCATGTCTCATTTTACCCTACACGATTCTATACAGGTGCGC